>NW_022156842.1:0-172569 GCF_004353045.1 Thyridium curvatum | reverse complement strand
ACCGTGCCCCCCCCCCCCCCCCCAACAGCTGAAGCAACGCCTGCTATGTCCAACACGCACACGCCTACCTGACGTCTGTGACGATTATTGTGTCATCCAAAGGAACTTGAGAACCGAATGCTCGAGGGTGCGCAACTACAATGTAGGGATTTTGGCGATCCTTCGGCCCCCCACGTATGCAACTTGACTGGGTGCCATTGTTTCCCCCTTCAGGCAATGCAGAGGAGGTCTGTCAAACGGATTTGAGCCAGTGGATTTATCTGCATCCTCTGGCCGTCCAAACCTAGCCATTATGCCGTATTAGTATCACTGAGGGTCAGGCGGTGGACTGCTGCAGAGCAGCGGGCTTGCTACGTGAGCATGGATGATGGCAGTAGGCGCGTGGTGTCGCAACCGTGTATATCATCATGATCACACTGATCACCGAAGAGTCCTGTCAACTCCTTCCCCTTTAACAGCCTTCGCTCACAACCACTCCAAGGGCGAGTAGAGGAGCTCATATATCGGGCCTGGTCCTCCATGTATTCGTCTGAGAGCCCCATCCAAGAGCTCAGGAGAGGCATCGACCTGAGGTGCCATGATGTCAGCGTTCATCGAAAGCTATCGTTGAGTTGCAATCTACTAGGCAAATAGTCTGCCTGTCAATGTTGGTGTTGGACTTGATGGACTGACTTTAACTGTCAAGTAGGAGACCAGATAGCTTATCAAGGCACGGACCACTCAATAAGTTGGGGTCTGGTCTCTCGTGCCCCCTCCCCACTTCGGAAAATCCTTAAGTCGCCCAAGCCAATCAGAACACCCTGCCTTGACAGCTGTCGGAAAAATTCCTTTCTCAATTGAAGAAAAAGTTCCCAAAGAGCCAAGCCTGTGAAAGGACCAAAAGCTTCAATTTGCCCAGTGCAGGAAGCAGCCAGACCTCCCGGATTCTCGCACAACAAACTCCACACAACATGTCGTTCAGAGGCCGCGGCGGCGGCGATCGCGGAGGAAGGGGTGGTTTCCGGGGTACGCACACAAACTTTTCCCTCTCCCCTCCGTCATTCGGAGAAGAGCACGAGCTTGCTCTCTCTCTCTTCACGGTGGAAAGCACCATGGCAGAGCACACATGGGGCAAAGGCATTTCGTAATGGACCAAAGGCTAACACTCATCCTCTCACCTGCAGGCGGCCGAGGCGGCTTCAACGCGCCCACGGGCCCCCCCGACCAAGTCTTCGAGATGGGCGAGTTCCAGCACGCCGTCGAGGGCGAGATGCTCTGCCGCTCCGTCAACGTCAAGGTGCCCTACTTCAACGCGCCCATCTACCTCGAGAACAAGGTGCCCATCGGCAAGGTCGACGAGATCCTCGGCCCCATCAACCAGGTCTACTTCACCGTCAAGCCCCAGGAGGGCATCGTCGCCACCAGCTTCAAGGCCGGCGACAAGGTCTACATCGGCGGCGACAAGCTCCTGCCCCTCGAGCGCTTCCTGCCCAAGCCCAAGGTCCTCGGCGAGAAGAAGGTCAAGAAGCCCGGCGGCGGCATGGGCGCTCGCGGAGGCCGCGGCGGACCCCGCGGCGGGTTCGGCGGGCGCGGCGGGCGCGGCGGGTTCGGCGGGCGCGGCGGCCCTGGCGGTAGGGGAGGCGGTGGTTTCTCCCGGGGCGGCGGCCGTGGAGGTTCCTTCGGCGGCGGCCGTGGCGGTGGTGGCTTTGGCGGTCGGGGTGGTGGCCGTGGCGGCAGCGGCGGCTTTTCAAGGGGCCGTGGCAGGTTCTGAACGGAGCGAACAAAAGAAAAGTAAAGGCCAGGATTGGATGTTTTTCTGTGTGTCATACCCGGTTGTTGGGTTTACATGATCCCGTCCATCCTCAGCGGGCGGCAGGCGTTTCGGATGGCAATGCTCTTTATTTTTTGGCTCTAGCAGATGGAGAATTTCACGTCGTTTCAAAGTCCAGTGAATGCAGCCAGAGCCTGAATCCCAAGTGCATGTCTAACATCGTAAGAGCAAGGGTCACAGTCTTCAGCAACATCGTACATTTTGGCGATGAGAACATTGTACAGTGAAAAGGGTATCTTGTCTATTCTCTAGAAGATCTATGTAAAAAAAAAGAAAAAGAAGTAGATCTATGCCGAGTCCCACATACAAGTATCATACACACCACGCCGACGATCACATCAGTCAAAGTGGGCGTGTTCATCCTCCACGTCAGTCCCCGGGTCGTCCGAGACCCTGCCCACGAGCTGGGAATACGTCGGGCGGAAGGGCCACTTCATCCACGCCTCGAGGATCTCGACGAGCTGCGCCTCGTTGAGCGTGCGCACCGAGACCTCGCCGAACCCGCCAAACGGCATGCCGCCCCTCCCGCGGTCCCGCAGGCTCGGGCAGTGCGGCAGGACGCCCTCGGCCGCGCCGGGCCACACGCTCTCGAGCGCCTTGCTGACCGGGTCCGCGGCGAGCTGCAGCAGCCCGCGCAGGACGAGCTCGAAGATGTCGCCGGCCCGGTTCGACGAGGGGCCCATCTCCCGCATGAGCGGGTGCACCGCCTTGGGCTGGATGTCGAGGAGGCAGCAGGGCGCGTTGGGGAAGAACTCCGTCCCCTTGACCGCCAGGGGCTCGACGTACCGCCGGTCCCAGTTCAGCAGGCGCGGGTCCTGGTCGAAGATGTGCTGGTTGTCGCGGTAGAGCAGGTAGTCGTGCTGCTTCTCCTTGACCAGCTTGTCGATCGAGTCGTTCCACTCTGCCGTTCGCGCCTTGAGCTCGTCGGTAACCTCCCCCTTTTCGTACTGCTCGGCTAACGCGTCCCGTTCGTCGAGGAGCTCGATGATTTGATTAGCCTTTTTGCTTTCCCGAGCTGCCCTATACCTAAGGTCCCTGAGCCGCAGAAACGTGTCCGATTTCTTGTCAAAGAGCCCGGCACTGAATTGTTCTTCCAACTCTCGCTTCTCTTCCTGGTAGGGCCGGAATAGATGCGGCATTGTTTTCGAAGAATCAATCCTAAGAGGGGATTTCGAGGAGCGAATCTCCTTGATGAGTTGGCTTTCCCGACCCTCCGGTATGCTAATGCCCCTCTCATCAAGCTTTTGAAGCATCTCCTGTGCGCTTTGCAGATCTAGCGCGCGGTCGCGTACGAACCAGCGGTTCCCCGACGCGTTCGTATCCTCGACGCCCGCAATCTCGCAAATCCAGTCCGTCGAAAGCTCGCCATCGATCGCCAGGCGCTTCCTGCGCTGTAGCGAGCGGGGTATCAGGCCGACTTTGTCGTCGTTGCCGCACCATATCAGCATGCGCACCAGGCCGTACTTTTGGAACAGCGACGATGCCCGGATGCTCGAGATGAACTGGAAGAGGACCAAGTTGGCGACCGAGTCGAAGCTCCGGAAGCTTTTCTTGGGGTGGAATGCCAAGTTGGCTACCACCAACAAGGTGTCATTCCGCTCGGGCGTTTCCCGCGACCGAGGAGCTCGCTCAGTCTGGTGGGGAAGATACGTCGGGTTGAGAATGTCGTTGAGGTCTCGCCAGACTATGCCGGATTTCCGGACCAGCGTTGTCGTGTCCATTTTCAGGAGAGGTTCGAGGAAGGGTCGGTAGAAAGTCTCGTCCGGCTCCATGAGGATATGGGATCTGGGCTGGAGGAGGTCATGTAGCTTCTGGCTCCATAGGCCTGCGCCGGGGTAGATATCGATGAGGTCGCATCCTTTATGCCGCTCGAGCGAGGACCCGATGTAGGCTATGATGTCGTCTGTAGGGCATTTAGCAATCATTTCCAAGTAGTGGAGAAGGCCGGAAGCTTTGAAGCAGGTCGCAACTTACCACAGAGTTTCGGATCGACTATGTTCACCCGGCTCCTATCGGCTTTTGGTTTCTTGACACCCTTGGACGCGCCCCATCTCCCAAACTTCCAGAGAGCGGTCGCCTCGAGCTTCTTTGCGAGCGGCGTCGTTGCTTTGAGAAGGTCTTTTGCGACTGTGGCCGCATGGCGGTAGCTCGGTTGGCTTGGGAGGCGCTTGCGCGAGAACGTCGCAGAGCTTCGCACGCAGCTCCGAGTGAGAAACATGTAGAAAAGCAATTACGAGCCAAAGAGAACCAAAAGATCCATTCCCTACCCGGACCGTTATTCGTCTCGCGCACAATCACTGCACTGCATCATCGATCACAGAAGCTTCTCGAGTTCTGTAATGCCGTTCTCGACCGCCTACAGTGACGTTTTAGCGGAACAAAGAGCGTGCTGACTCAGCGGACCGGCCCCTGAACAACAACATCAAGGAACCGGGAGATGGCCTGTCACATTGCGAGCAAATGTGGTAAATATTCGCAGATTTCACAATAACTTTTTGAATTGCTGCATATACGTTTTCCCGTGCATGTTTTACAGTAGATCTTGCCGAGCGCCTTCAGCGCCCCCTTCCCTTGCTTATAATGAATGCATCTTTTGTACATGAACTTCACGGCTCGATCTGTTGGACAGTCTTCTCCCCAATACCACAACTTTCTAGCTGACAATGAGTTGGGGAAATCCGTTATTTTCAGACCGGATTGACAGTGGCGAGAGCTGGGATTTGGTCGAGATGGGGGAAAATATTGATGTACCCGGAGTTATTGGAGATTTACCATGCGCGGAGTAGGGGGCTGGACCAGCAAAGTATCTCGGGCTCGAGCCATATGAAGATGACGTCTTGGTGGACTTCGGAGTTACAGGGGAGGGCGTATTGGTCTCGTACCGCTCCATCGCCGCCATCTTGCTCAGCTTGCGAAACACTCGTTCTAGCCGATATCTGGCTCCGCAGACGGGGCTGAGGAGGTTCCTCGTGTGACTGCCATGGCATGCGTGCAGGGTCCCAGTGGGATCTGCAATATTGCAGCCGAGCAACGCCGTCCACCTGCGCCAGAGCCTCGAGCGATTAGCCGAGAGAGTCCGCAGTATCTCCCTCTGCGGGAGGAAGAAGCGAAAGAGACGAGGGCTGAGCAGATGGTAGACGAGGTTGTCGACAGCGTATTGGAGGAAGGGATAGCTCGACATGACTAGCCGGCGTTGGTCGCGGACGTTCTGGCGCCAGTACTTCGACTCTGCTGGCGACATCGGGGCAACAGAACAGTTGCCTTGCCCGAGAGGATCGAGCTCGGTCATGTTCAGAAACGCAAGACATGCGTTGAGCATGCAAAGATGGCCATGATCGATGAGGTCGTCTGGCGAATATGTCCCTGGCTCTGGGGGCTCGTGACTGGCACTGGACAGGCAGGCGAATCCGCGTCCAGACAGGAAGAAGTTGCGAACCGACTCGTGGATGACTTGAACTCTTTGCATGCCCAGAGGCTCGTACATGACCCCGTCCCGGCCCTGAGCTCGGAGCTCGACCAGTCCGATTGACCGTAGCCGCATCCAGCGCTGGAAGTGATACGGCGTGTCGAATGCTCCTTCGTCACTAGCTGAGTGAGGGAAATCTCGTAGCGAGCCGGCCGGTCCGAGGACGAATGTCATATAAGGCTTCAGTTCATGAGGGTGCCATCGCTTCGTCACCTGCATGGCAATGCGCAGGTCGTTGAGCCGCATGGGCTCCGAAGCCAATATGACCCACTGCATCAGTGTCATGGTTTCGGCCTTTTCCTCGGGGCTCAGCGTTGAAAACAGCCAGGCGTACAGGTCGTCTATCTCATCTGGCAAGTCGATGATGGTGTCTTCGATCATTTCTTGCGTTGCCCCTTCCATGATGGCCGAGTTGAGTATGTTGACGACGATTTCCGCCCACAAGAAGCAGCCTCCGGCCTTGTGACCTATCTCCACCACAGTGTGGTTGCGATCTTCCCATTCTGCTATCAAGTTAAGACTAACAAAACGAAGGATGTCATCCACATTCCTCTGATGCATGACAATCTCGGTTGCGTTGTCACTAAAGACCTGGGGTAGGCTGGAGCTGGCCAAGCAGATGCTAAAGTCGGAATTCTGCGCCAGCTGTGAGAGGGAGTATACCAGCTCTTCGAGGTAAGGGGCGCCACAGTCGTCGGCCGCGTCGACGAATATGAATGTGCGAAGTGTCGGCGTCTCGATCTTCTGGTCGACATAGTCATCGAGGAAGAAAGATACGAGATGAAACTCCTCTAGATGGTGCCCTGAATCATGTTTTCTTTTCTCCAGCATCAAAAGGGCTTTGCGTAGCCGAGGATCTTGCTCGAATAGCTGCGCAAGAAGGTTGCGATACACTGCCGCGGGAGAAGTTTGGTGAGGTCGGTGGAATGCTCCAGGAGAGAACACGTCGTCCAAAGTCTTCCCTTCTGCTGTGCTCCAAATCAGACTGGCACCTAAAGGTTCCCATTGCTTTTCGACTCGGCTGCGGAGTGATTTCAGCAGGATTGACTTCCCAGAGCCTGGTTTCCCCTTCACCCAGAGTAGCCTTCCTCGCCCAGCCTTGACCCTCTGGTACCAGGCCCGGAACTCGGGCATGTCGTACAGCCACAGGCATGTCCCTGGGTAAGAAAGTTGCGAGTGGGCTTCTTGAGGAGGTGGCCGTGCGGGCCCGATGGTTCGCAGAAATGCTACCAAGATGTGAGCATTGTCAATTCTATCATCTATATAGCTTTCTTACCTTGTTCTTTGTCGCTCATGGGCCGTAGCTAGTTGGTATCAGCGAGATAGTTCGAGCGAAGATCTCAATCATAGAGCTTACTCGATGGGTCTCGTCGTGGATAATCTTCATCAGAGTGAACGACAAAGACCTATAAGCCTCGTCACCCATAGCGCGATACCGACATATGCCAATGTGGTCCCCCAGAATACCTTCCGCCTGCTCCCGTGGATCGCCTAAGAAGCTGGCTTCCCGACGAAGGGTCTATGGACCAGTCAGTAATGACATACAGACCATATACAAACCGAGTCCTTACAAGATCTGTCAAGGCTCGATTCCTCTGGGCATCTATGGCTACTTTCTCGTGGAACGTCTTGACACGGAAGTTGTAATTGTTCCATAGTCGGAGGAATGCGAGGCGGTTGAGGTTTAGATTGGCGCTTACTGCACCGCTCAGATCTCTCAAGACGGCATCGTCTGCTGCGACTTTTAGGGTTGTGCTGGCCATATTGCGCACTGCATGGCTGAGTTTGCCATATTGGCTGTCGCGATGAGGGCAACCGATGAAGAGGATCGATCTTGTCGAATGCAACACATCCTTTAAGCTTGGTTCTCCCATGTTCTCTGATCGCCGCAAAGCCTGTCATCATATGTCAGCAATGAGCCCTCGGTGGATATGTGGTGGCAACTAATAGTTCTTACCTCTTTTACCACAATACCTCCCAGGGAATGCGTAATGAAGACAAGGGATCTTCCCTTAGTCTTCGTCTTCTCCCGAAGGATAGCGAGGTCATGTAACATTTCATCTCCGTGACCAAATACGTCGAGCTGCGCCGGCAGCAGCTTTCCATTTGTCGACAGTGTCTGACAGCCATAGGTCAATATTCGCGAGTTCGGGCAGCTGTTGGGGAGGAAGTCTAAAGGCCAGTAAACATCCGAACTCGATTGTGACTTCGATTCTTGGTCTTGGACGAGCAACTTCAGCTTTGATGAAGTCGAGTTCGACCGTTTCAATCGGTTGGAGTCGTTTCGTCTCGGTCCGGGATCGGCTTTTGCTTTCGCCGCAATTCTTGACTCTGACCTGCTGGAGACGTGATTCTTCCTCAGTACATTGCGTTCTCTCGGTGCTATGATGCCCTCCTGGCCTTCCTTTCTCAAAGTCGAGTTTGATCTCTTGAGTCGTAGGCTTGAGGACTTGATTAAATCCTTCAGGGACCCTTTCCTCCGTAACGTTCTTTCGGGCTCCTGCTCTTGATTTTGAACCGCCACCTGCCAAGTCCTGACTGGATGCCCTCCCAAGCTGGATACGAGAACTATGCTGTATCTATGTTAGGATGTGTCAGATTTCAGCCCAGAACAAGGGCAGCTCACTCGACAATGGCCTCATCATTCCCATCCGGCTCGTAGATGACTGCTAGCCCTGAAGAGGGAATGGACGGCTTATTGCGCTTCATTCTCGCGCTGGATCCATGGATGATGGATCACAGGTGCAGACGCATGCAAGCTGCAAGATAGAGTCGCCAATCCATGCGAGGATCATGCGAGCATATGAAAGGGCGATGCAGCTCCCCGGAGGATCAGTGCACGATGTCGGGCGCGCACGAGCACAAACATAGCTTAGCATACAGAATTACTGCTATTGGAAACCGAGCCGCTCTCAAGAAATGCCATGGCAGCACTCCACAAGCTTGATTAGGCTGTATCACTCCCGACTTGGTAGCAAAGACAAAGCTCCCGGCGAGCTCTTGTCCCTCTTCGACTCTCTATCCGACGGGTGAGCCGTGCGGCCTGGTTTTGCCGGCCGATGAGCCTCTCGAAGGTCATAGGTGTGACAGACACGCACACCGAGCCGTGCGCCCTCACTCACTTTCAAGCCGCCCCTGAATATCCGGATCGGCTGTTTCGGGAAACCTGTCGCAGGGACAACCATGCGCGATTTGAGTAGGTCAGTGATTACAGAGCTGCATGATTGTTAGAACAAAGACGACGATCTTGATTATGATTGGGGTACTAGCCCTGTGTGGTGTGTGAATACAGGGATGTCATACACTGATGATCATCGAGAACCACTGAGCCAAAGTGATAAACCACTCCACACTGTCCAAACAATCTCCAAGTCACTCATGTATTCAGAAGCCGAAGAAGCAACACTTTTTCTTGGTAAAGAGAGTAGTTTGACTCCAAGGTTGCTCACATCCTCGACTTGCACCACGAAGAAATGGCATGGGTTAAGATGGTATGTTTCAGGGATAAATATGATGGAGCAGATATAGATATTCTTAACTTTATTGACCAAAAGTATGCCGAAGATTCAAGGCATTGAATTGAAGTCTTCTTCATCAATTATGCTCATGCCGACAGGACTTCCAGTCATGAACTACATGTGTGGCCAGGCCATGGTCAGGTTAGTCGACAGGCCGATAAGAGGAGTACTTGAATATCCATCAAATCCATCGGTTTTAGGTAGTGGGATAGCCCTCACAGGACCCAGAGGCAGGGGATGCATTGTTACCATTGAGGTTTCTCTTCATGAACTTCTCGTCAACAATTCTTACACTCACTGGGTTATTCTAGCATTGGCGTTCAGAAGCAGAAGATTCCGCGGGCCTTCCGGTTCGATTCACTTCTTATCAAGCCCAATGAGAGCGAATTTAAAGGAAACAAGAGAATTCAAGAATGGAATTTTTAATCCAACTCAAACCATGCGATGATCATGACAAAGAGTTGAGGACGATGGGTATCACGTGAAGTCGCATCAGGAACGCCACCTGGTTTTAGCGCCTGCCAGCTGTGACGCCCCGGATTTATGACTTCTGAGGTAGGCGGGGATCGATGCTCATTAATCATAATCATCACGACCACTGTCTGTTCTCGCTGCGACAGAGCATCCTTCTTGAGTATGAGAACCACGCATTCTTAGAGCCTCTCTATTAGAGCCGGAAATTATGGCTCCATGGAATCTGTTCGTTCGAACACTTCTCCTCTGCGAGGTACGTTCTCCGTGATTTTCCGCCTCCAGCCATGACCAGTGGACTAACCGACCTTGAAACAGACCGCGATCGTTAACCGGGTATGCTCGACGTCTACCTCTCTCGATTCTGCACGCTTGGAGGCGTTTACTGAAGTTTCTCTCTAGATCCTTGCCAGTCCCGGCTTCCATCGCGCAGTTGGGCGCATTCACCGTCGCGTGGAGGACTACCGGTTTGGCCGCAACCCTCATGAACCGCTGCGCCCGGGCGAGGCGACAGGTATGTTGGCTTAACGAGTTCCCGACCGGGATTTGTTTCTTTAATGTGTTCAGTGCTGACCATACGGTGTTCCAGAGGAACCCAATGTAACAAGAAGCGGTTTCTTGGGCCACTTTGTCGATGAATTAAAGAACCAGATTCGCGGAACGCCGACAAACCCTCCCCCATCATCAGGACCTCCCTCGCGACCGAAGAGGTGACCACCGACCGACGACAGCGTTGATCTTCTGTGAGCTCGTCGCCAGACGCCTGCTCTGTGTAGCGCATGCAAATGAACAATTGATAGCCTCACGAGAGGCAGGGCGTCGAATAACCGGGCGTGACGAGGATGACTACCAGGATACATTATTTCCGGTACATACCGACTCTACGCGTGGACAGGCGAACACAAGCGATCGCGGCAGCAAATGACCACGCAATAAGTTATGTGAAATAGCTTTCCTTGCACCGTAGCGTGGGAGGTCAGACTTGACCTTGAACCCTCTAGGGAAAGGACTGGGAGGCCGGTTTCCAACCCAGACGATCAGACGTAGAGGAGAGATCATTGCCGTGCCTGACGCATTTCGATAAACAATACAGAACTCCACTCAGGAATCTTGCTGGACGTGAAATATGCTTTCGTTTTGATGAGTTCCGGCCGAGTCTTGCTCGCACGGTGTTTGGCCCTGGGCTTGCTCCTCTACCTAGCTACCGTAATACTCTGAAGGTCACTGAAGAGGTATCGTTCATGATCCAGCTAATACATTATCCTGACCCCCGCCGCACACCAGCCCACACCCATATCAAGGACCAAGACAGGCCTTTCCATGAACACATCTAACAACCAACACCATGCGAGTCGACGTTCTAGGTGAATCGACGGTGCTCTTGGAGCCATATACGTCAGTTAAAACGCGCGACTCTCCTAATCATTCCCGAAGAGTTGGTCATCAGTGATCCTAAGGACACAGTACCTTACCAGACCCTCGTCACCGCTTGCTTGAAGAGCATAAAATGACATCTCGACTTCCCGTGCACGTCTTAGATTTTCAACAAATATCATAAAACACAGCCCTTAATATCTCCAAGATATCTCAGAAAACGGGAGCACCACCAAGCCACGCATTCTCGCAGAACAGAGATTCATAGTCGATCATATCACGCATAGGATGTGCCGAGTAACGGTATATGCGCGACGATATACGGGCTGTCGCGCCGAGCCCAGACACCTCGTGGTGGCCAGGATCGTCCGCTGGGACTGGCTGCCATCCGATACGGATTTCTGGGGCTACCCGATCCCGGACCCGTGCCGCTACCTGAAGAATTGGCGTGGATACTGCCGCATGGCTATCGTCACTAATCAGCTGAACCGGAGTGGTATGAAGCGCGGCCCTTGCCCCGAGTGCGTCTCTCTGCGGCAGAGACAGGCTTTGTGGCAGAGCTATTAGTAGTTGCTGGGACCGGTCCTCGCCCTGTTCGAGATATGCTTCGAGATGTGACGCGGATGAAGCTCTGGATAACGAGATTAGCTTACCTTGGAATAAGTACTTATCATCAAAAGATTGAGTGTAAGTAATGGTCTCAAATCACAAGGCGATAGTTTCAGAGTAATCGAATCGGATATAAGGATTTGAGGATTCAGAGCAGTTCATGACAATGCATTAAAAGCCGGCCACCGGCAAGACATAAGTAGTAGACAACCTCCTTCTTGACAAAAAGAAACATCAAAGGGTATACGCCAATATGAACAATAAGTAACCTGCCCATCATCCAAGCCGCCGGGTGTTCTCAAAACAGAGCAGAGCAGACCCGCCACGCCTGGCATATAAGAAAGCATTTGGCAGTCTGGCACTACCAAACTCTTTGGGCCAAAAAGATCCGCGCCAAGACCCATCAAAACAAATCATCATCCGCCGCAGCAACGTCCCACTTCTTCGCCGTCAACTTGCGCATCTTCTTGGGGCTCGAGCTGCCCGTGGACCGGGTGGAGGCGGAACTACCACGGCCACCGTCGTCACTAACGCGCAGCCTCTCCATCTTGCGGGTGAGGTCGTTGCCTGCGCCGCGGCTCGGCCTCGGGCTGCTCTTCTCGGCGGCCACGTCGTCCCTCTCCATGAGCGGCTTCCTCTTGGTCGGGCTGCGGCCCGTGAGCTCCCGCTTGAGCACCATGATCTCCCTCCTGAGCCGCTCGTTCTCCTCCTCCAAGTTCTCCACCAGCACGTTCTCCTTGTTCTCGCTGTCCTCGCAGCCGGCGCCGCCCGCCGGCGGTGGGGCATTCTCGTCGCCGGCGGGTGAGACCGTCACCTGCAGGCGCTCCATGACCTCGACTTTGCGGTCCCAGTGCTCCTCCCCGCGCTCCTTCTCGAGCTCGAGGCTCGTCTTCCACCGGGCCAGCTCCAGCACGAGGCGCTGCTCGAACTCGGCGACGCAGTCCTCGCGGATCTCTTGCTCCAGCTCCATAAGCCGGTCGGACATGGACATGAGGTGCGCCTCCGCCTCGAGACGCTTCTCCGTCTCGGCCTCGAGCGAGGATCGGAGGTAGTCCGTCTCCTCTGACAGGCGGGCGATCTCCAAGGCGGCGATCTCCATGGTGACGCGGTCATCAGAGGAAGAGGCATTGGAGCAGGGCGAGAAGGTTCGCTGCACGTTAGGCGACGAAGAGGTGTATGAACCGGCGGTGCTTCCGGGAGGGAAGAAGGGACGCGCGTGGACCAGGGTAGGAGAAGAAAGGGGACTGGAAGATGGTGCTTGGTTGGCGACGGGAGGCAGATTGGCACTACTGTTGTGCAGAATCGTTTGCGTGATGGAGGGAATGCGTGGGACTGTGATCTCGCGGGCCAGGGCGCTGTACCGGAGGATCTGCGAGGTAGCATTGAAATCGCCGTGTGGGTCGGCCGTGACGATCATGACTGCCTTTTGTGGATTGCGATGACCAGAGTGAGACGCATTTGAGGGGAAGGAGTTGGAGAAGAGCAACTCAGTAAGCTTGCATTGCCGGAAGGGCACAACGCTGGGCTAGAGTCACGCAATGTCAGCCTACAGTCCGCATTGAATATGCCATGCAAGGTTTTGATAAACATACCTTGCTCGTGGAAGCAGAGTCACTCTGCATTTGTAGGCACTGGCCAAGATACATCAGACTCTCGTTGATCTTGCCAGCCTCGGCCAGCGTAGCGCCCGCCGTCTTCGCATCCCTCGCTCGTTCACTGCCTGCTAGGTCTACAATAGTTAGAGTGTTACCAGTCCAAGGACTGCGGTCATTGCGCCGGCCCTTGGCACGCTTCTTGACCTCGACACAGAAGAAGCCGTGGCTACGAGAGCTCACGCTATTGCTGCCCGTGCCGGCGACTCGGCGCTCGTGGAGGCCTGCCTCAAGCACCATGAGTGCCTGGCTGAGATTGCTGCAGATGATCTTGCGGAGTCCGGCGACAACCTTTCTGTCTGGTGAGTACTCTGTGCTCTTGAAGAGCAAGGGGCGCCGTCGATACTCCTTCGTCGCCGCAGACTTGACGGGAGGAGTGAGGAGGTCGAAGATACGATCATTGTACACCTCGTACATGGAGACAAGGACGGTGTACTCGGAGCTCGGGTCACACGAAACGTTGATGCTGCTCACGTCGGGTTGTTGTGGTAGCGCTGAGGGGCGGTTCAAGAGCCGTCGGGGCGTCGGAGGTGGTGCTTGAGCATGCGACTCGCCCTTGATTGTGGTCTTCTTAGTAATTGTACTTCGCTGACGTGCGGATGTGGTCGCTGTCATGAAATGTTTTGTTGGAGACTTGAATGGTGAAATAAAACCTCTAGCCAACTGTGGCAGTTGGTATGTGGGTGAGAAAGATACAAATTGCTGCCAGGAGCTCTGATGAGAAGCCTTGCTGGGTGTATGGGGAAGCTCCGGGGCAACTGAGTCCTCGCGGCAGACGACTCGAACACTTCTGAGTCTATCCTTGAGGCGCGGACTTGACGGAAACTTGCCGGGCATGTCCAGTTCTGATACATTGCCTTCTTGGGATGAATTGATAACAGAATCACGAGGATTGGATGAAGAGGAAGGTTGAGAGGAGCCTACAATCATTGGTGTTGGCGCTCTGGAGCTGTAACGTGAGGGCCCAGATGCATCGGCATAGACAGTGTCGAGATATGCGGAGGCAGTCAGGATGCTAGCCTCTGAAGCATCGGAAGCGCTGATAGAAGCCTCGAGCGAGGATTGGCTGGCAAGATCGACAATGTTGTGTCCAAGAGAACGGAATATGACGTCGAGAGACAGTTGCAGCAAACCTCGCTGTGACCGTGATCCCAGTATTGTATGCGACTGCACGTAAAGATGATGATAGTTAGCAACCCGGAGTATACGAGCTTTTGACTCAAGCATGGGAGTGGGATTGCTGTACCTTTCCGGAACCTGTTACACCAAGCGTGGCAAGCAAGGCATCGGTGCCGTCTCCGCCATGCGGTGCCAGCACTCCCTCGACAAGCGGAACGACCCCGGTGCAGTGGAACACATCGAGCTGCGTGGCCTCCTCCTCGAACACTTGGGTGAAGCAGAACTTCTCAATAGCGCGTCTTCGGTCATTGGGAGGGTTGAGCGTGATGTGCGTGGGTGCGGTCGACGGAGCGTCCGTCGCTGGAGGCTCTACGGCCAAGAATCGTTCTGGACTCGAGGAGCCAGCGAGAGCAGGTCGCAGTCGTAGATACACCTGGAAGAGATTGTGCGCTTTGGAGGAAGAGTAAGCATTACTTCCTACAGCGTCCATGATGTCCTGTGCGGCCACGCCGACGTCCGTCTGCGATGCAATCTGAGCTTGGATGTCTGGCTGTCCTGGGAAATTTCAAGGACTCTGAAGTGTCGTGGACGTTTGGAACGATGGTAGACAACCTGAACCAAGGATATGAGTTGTAAGGTTTGTGCTTTTACTGCATGTCGTGCATGTATCGCAACCAGCCCAGCTTGGGATAGTGGTTGCTGGTTGATGCGCGTGTGCGGACCTACGCACACGTATTTACTGTTACTAATTTTGGATGGCTGTTGTTCACGGGGCAACCAGGTTCCCAGTGGGTTTTTGGTGGACCCATCCCATGGCCAGCACAGACCATTTTTCCAGATTCGCCGATAAGATAAGAACCGCCAAGCAAGCCAAAAATTCCAGATGTCCCTTTGCCTTGCGACCCCGCAAATTCACTGCGCCAGAAGAGACCCAGTTTTCAGACGTCATGTCCAACCAGGGTCCTAGAAACTTTTTTGGCCATCGAGATGCTACGTCCTAGCACGCCTGGGAAAGTGGCCTGTACGGAGTAGTAACTGCCTCTCGCAAGCGATCCATCCCAACCAGAACAGTGGAAATCAGGGCCACCAAACAGCTCAGGACACCTGTTGCTGAGCGTGTTTATCATGGTGCCTAGGGTCTGCGCAGAAATTGGTGTTCTGTCGTAGGTTGATAGGCGCGGTCCGGCGTGACTCAGCGCATGGGAAGTCTCTTGTCTTCGGGACACCGGTGGACGAAGCGAACTCGCGCATGCGCTGAATGCCAGACACTACCGTCTGTTTGCCTTGCATTTCTACATGTGTGCGCCAGTCCAGTCACGATAGGAGTCACTCCTTGGTCACATTTCATGTCTGACTGTTCGCTAGCAGAACCAAGGGCCGGCAAGAGGGAGGGTGTGCCCCCCCTGAACGATGCATGGCGTCCAATGCCGCTAGCCAGGTGGTTGAAAGCTTACTCCGTTGTGGGTGCATTCATGTCTGTTCCGTTGACCTAAGGCATGCACGGCTGCTGCAAGCCATCATGTCAGACCAACAAAACATGTGTTTAGATCAACATCGATATGAGATAGGATCTGCTCCGACAGAAGGAGAGAATCAATCATGTCGTTCACGACCTGTGAGAGTTGTTTGCAGCAGCCTCGGAGCGCAGCTTCCATGTTGGGTCGCCTCTAGCCCGGAACGTGTCTCTCCACGACTGTTCGAGATGATGATGAGCAAGTTGATCATTCCTCGGGCCAAGAAAGGTGGTACAAGCGCACAATATTTAGATTTGAGCACATCGGCCTCTCTGCACACAAGCAACCTCCATGTACGGTCGAGAAGATATCGAACCAGGGTCCAAGTGGTCCCGCTAAATGAACCAACCGAACCACTCGCAGCTGGAGATTTGCAGATATTTGACGTAGCCACTGTGGCCCTGTGATGACTGACCCGACACCATGGAAATAGCGGTGACTCGTTGCATTCTCTGCTTCAGTCCTGTTCTCGCTTAGATGGTCACTTCCAGGCAGAATGAGACAAGGTACAGCGCGTAGATGCCGGCGATGAGCAAGCAAAGGGGCAAAATCTGGATCATCAATTGCTGTTATTTCTCAGACAATCCGTTTCTCAACTGTTGGTCCGAGAGGTGGGCGAGTTGGCGAGTCCTCCGAGTGGCCTCATTTCCACTACGGAACAGGCGTTGTAGTGGGCTGTGACTGGTGTGGCAGCTGGCAGCGCCCGGGCCTTAGCGTCGCTGGCCCGCTGAAATTGCCTTCTAGATCGGGGTTCCGGCGCGCACATTGGCCAGCTTGGCCCATGGATGGATCCATGATGGGAGGCTCCATCGCTGGGAAGCCAGGAGAGGGGGGGGGGGGAGACCGGACGGCTTCCCCACTAGGCAAAAAAAGTTTGGTGATATTTTCTTCCCGCTCCCGCCTCTTCTCTCTCTCGCTTCTTCTTACTCTTCCTTCCTGTCAAGGACCACCAAACCCAACACCAAAGACAACGAAGTCGCACTACCACACCAGAGAACCAGAACAGATACCAAACAACTTTGTCGAGAATCCAAGATGCCTTCGGCCGTCGCTGAGCTGTAAACTCCCACTGCGGGACACGCCCGATTTCTCCAGGCCTGTCCCGCAGTCCAGCAGCCTCAACGAGTAGTTCAACTATCAATTCATCTCGACAAAGTTTCCCGAGCTTTCGCTGTCTCGAGTCTCCCTTCTTGGAACATAGAAGGAGAGGATCTCGACACTCTGCTATCAAGAAAGCTTTTCTCTGAAAACCGAACAAAGTTTCCAAACTGGCCCTCTCTCTATCCCGGGCACCAAGCGAACATATTTCCTTCCTCTCCCTCTCCTACACCCACGACGACCCTTTGAGATAACAAAAAGGGTTTCTTGTTACGCCTTGATATCTCGTTTGGCGGTTCTATAGGCGAACAGCCCTAGAGAATATTCATCTACCTCTTCCGGGACTTGACTCGAGATCCTGCAGTCCTCGACACGGCCCTTCACCGCCGTTTGCACACCCCACTCACGATCCCGGTCCCCTGAACCCCTGCCTGCCACACATCATGTCTCGAAACGTGCGGCGCAAATACCCCTCTACTCCCACTAAGGGAAAACCCGTCAAGCGCCGTGACTCTGATTCTTCTTCCTCTCTCGACCTCTCCGACCTCTCCGATGGCTATTCAGGCGTCGACGAGGTCAGCGATTCTGAAGATGACGACGAGGAAGGGGTCGTGGCGGCCGAGGAAGAGCACATAATCACCCGCGTGTCGCGCAAGGACCGCAATCCCGGCTCTTCCCGGCCAGTCCAAGATGAAGACTCCGACGCCGATGAAGAAGATGACGATGACGACGATGACGACAACGACGACGACCTCGAGCCCGACGACGAAGATGGCGATCAGAGTGCCAGCTGGGACGGCATCCCGTCGGAAGCCGAGGGGAGCACAGCGTCTGAGCTCGGAGGCGATGATGCTTTCATGTTGGCAGAGGACCTACCGGCTGCCAGGCGGCAAGTCCGCTTTACCGGCGTGCCTGACAGCGATTCTGACTCGACCACGTCCGAGATGTCGGACGACATGACCGAGTACTTCCCCGACATCTTTGTGGAACAGACATCATTGGACCCTGCATTCCGCCGAGAGATCGAACAGGATCTGGATGATGTTTCATCGAACAGCTCATTCTGGGACTTTCATGATACCTACGACCGAAATGCCGAGCAATCTGACCCTATTGACTTCTTCCAAGGGTTTGAGGACGAGACCCCGCTTGCAACCCCCCACGGCTCGCATCCTCCAACAGAGGCCTCTACTCCCGTCCCGTCGACAGAAGAAGCACAAGACCTGGACGGCTACGAGAGTGAGTTTGTTGCCACGTATGGCTGTATCCTTGCCTATGCTAATGCCATGTATCAGCCGATGGCGACACTACCGAGGAGGATATCCCGGAGCCACTCCCTCGTAGAAGACAGATCCGTCGCTGCGAGACTGTCGAGGCCTCTTCCGACTCTGAGACCGATACTACCGTCAAGGGTCGGAGCCGAGGCCGCCCTCGCACCGGACGGTTCGATTTGGACAGTTCCGTGCAGAAACCCATTGCTGTTGTGAACCCCATCACGCGGAAGATGATCATCTTCACCCCCAAGAAGGATGGCGAAAATCGCTTTGACTTGTCCCCCGAGTCATTGCGCACCTTCTTCAGTGTCCCTTCCGCAGACACGGCCCAGTCGTCCCCCATACTTAGCCATTCTGGCTCGTTGATGATGGGTGCCATGTTTTCCTCCAACACCTTTGGCGACTTTATGCATTCCCAACCGTTTGGCCCCGTCGAGGCTTTCTTCCCTACAATGAGCTCCGATGCATTCGTGGGAGATGATAGTGACTTCTCTGGAATCTATGATGAAGAGGATGCCGAAGACGAGGAGGAGAAGAGGCTCAAGCTGGAAGACTTCATCACTTTCCAAGAGCACTCGGATGACGAGGAAGCTGCCACCCCGGACGACTTGGGCATTGACTGGGAGGAGGGGACGAACCCCGATCTTCCTTCCACGCCTGGGACGCGTCGGCCGTCGACTGCGATGAGCGCCAACAGCGACAACATCCTGGAGGTGCACCCTCTCCTCGCCCATTTTGACAACAACTCGGATGCCGTGGGTGCCTTCAGGCGGAATCAGGTCAACCAGCAGCTCATCCTCAGCGACCGGGCCACGAGCGAGTCGTTGGCATTCTCTGGCCCGTACTCACTGGGCACTCTGCGCGGCATCAAGCACGGCAGCCTCGAGACGGTCACCACGCCCATCACCCCTGCGAGGCGGCAGAAGCGCACCAGCATGAACGGCTTCAACGACTTCAACCGCAGCCCGCTGGCCAACGTGTCGCAGAAGAGGAAGGCGTCTGGCATGCACGATGGTAACCACAAGAAGCAACGGAGTATTTCTGATGTCAGAGACATCGCATTGTAGTATTGGAGTTGGGTCTTGGGGGATTCCGCGGCATTTACTGATTACAGAAAAGCACGCCCAAGGACGGCATGGCCTGCTACTGAAGCTGGTCATCCCTGGCCTTTCATGACGATTATTCAATAAAAGTTTTCCTAGGTTTAGTCATAGTGTCATTGGTACATTCTCACCAGTTCAACAAATCCTTGCCCGTGACTGCCTGTCCAATTTCTTGTGCGTTGTGCGACAGGGCTTGGGCTCCGTTGATGTTGCGTGATGATGTCGAGAGCGCGCTTTGGTAAGCAAGCACTGCATGCTGATCCGATCCTTCGTTCATCCTAGCGGCCGCCCGACTAGACCGAGATATCCTGTCCAGTCTCGCATCGTGATTGATTGAGCAAAACGTCATGCATCTGGTTAAGCTTACTGCCATGCACGGCAAAGCTCCTCGACCGGAGGCATGACCTACTGAATTCGTCGTTGGGCTGTGCCAATCCCTGCGGCAATTGGCCGCCATAATCAATAGTTCCTGACCGTCACTGGCGATCTCAGCATGTGTGCCTTACCAGACGGCCTGGTGCAAGATCGGCTTGCTTGAGCTTTTGCGCCCACCGAGATCGCTCTCTAGCTGCAAGAGCGGTATTTCTTTCCCTTTCTTTCTTTCTTGATCTACATACCCATCAATTCCTTGGCAGTACCAGATTTGTTTTGTTTCTAATTGTTAGTCCAGACGATGAGTATCCCCGATTTCTAAAATGCGAAACGTACGGGCTATTTACAGACCAGTAGGGGTGCATTTTGATGGACTGTGACTGTGCCATGTGGGGATCGGGGAAATCCACGAAGGGGGACAGTCTGCTAGGGCATAGCAGCCTGTGATGTAATGATCCCCAGCGGGCCTTGTGCTTTGCCATGTCCTTGCCGCAGGGTTCAAGCTCCGAGACTTGCTGTCCAGGGCGAAGCTGAAGTGCCGGGGTGCATGGCGGTGGGACAGAGATCCTCGGAACAGGATCACCATTTGGGAGAAAGAAGGTCTTGAGAGCTAAAGAGCAAAGTGGCTCATCCATCCTACAGCACTCTCTTCTCACCGTTCATCCCTACGCAGTTAGTTCGTTCCTTTGCCGATCCGCCTTTCCATTTTTAGTGGCCATAGCAGAACCCCGGACCAGGGACAGGGGTGCACCCCGGCCCTGGGCCAGACGATTTGCGTTTTGGAGCTTGGACGGACTGCGACTCTCTGCGGCTGGGCACGGTGGGATCGAAACATCTCGCACCCTGGGAGCAAATCTCATCAACGATGGGGTCACTGATCGGCAAGGCGGGCGGGAGTCGGCGGGCTTCGGTCGTCAAGAGCTTCTCGGCCGGGTGTGATCTCTGGGAAAGCTAGGATTATGGCTATATAGATCAGCCTGGTGGTATCGCGGTCGGGAGAAATTGGGATGCTTCTGTGGCCTCATCCGAACTCTCTGTCTGTCTGCCTGTCATTCCAGAGAAACAGAGCTGCTTGTACATACTTGATTCCTGGCTCTCTCCTGTCTGTGTCCGAGTACGAAACCCTCAGAGCGAAGATGCATATATCTCTGAGATCAGCCCTGGCACACTCGGTCCTGCTGATGTCCCTGCCGATGCTGTGTAAGTCCTCCACAGCTGTACTTCGACACACGCACCACACCGACTAACGTTCATCGTCCAGCACAATGCGCACCTACGCCCGCCGCCGCCGCCGCTGCTGCCACCGGCGGTGAAGACATCATCGACGCCGCTCTCGAAAACATACGGTCCTCCATCGCCCACGACAGCCGGGCGTCGCTGGCCAGCGTCCCCCTGCGCATCATGCCCCTCGGCGCCTCCATCACCTTCGGCCAGGCCTCGACCGACGGCAACGGCTACCGCAAGGCCCTGCGCGACGCCCTCGTCCGGTCCGGCAGCACCGTCAACATGGTCGGCTCGCGGCGCAACGGGACCATGCGGGACAACGACGTGGAGGGCTGGCCGGGCTTCGTCATCGACCAGGTCCGCGACAAGGCGAGGGCCGCCGTGCCGCCGAGCCTGCCCAACGTCTTCCTCGTCAACGCGGGCACCAACGACGCCATACAGGACAAGGACGTCGCCGGCGCCGGCGGGCGGATGGAGGCCATGCTCGCGGACCTCTGGACCATGAGCCCCGGGTCGACGGTCGTGCTGTCGACACTGTTGATCAACCTCAAGGACGCGACGGAGCAGCGCGTGCAGGCGGTCAACAAGCAGTTCGCGGACCTGGCACGACGCCTGCAGGCCGGCGGCAAGAAGATTGTCGCCGTGGACATGCACGGCCCCGCGGGCCCGCTCAAGTCGGACATGCACGACGACACGCACCCCAACGATGCCGGGTACGTCAAGATGGCGGGCGTGTGGATGGGCGGGATCCGGGAGGCGACGATGAGGGGGTTCATCAGCAAGCCTGCGGACAATGGGATCCCCGATGACGGCGGAAACGACCCCTAAGACTTTGTTTTTATCATGTTAATTCTCTGGGGATGGTGTTGGACGATGATTTTGCCTATTTTGCATAGTAGTACTTTGGATACCCCTTGGGCGTTCGGTTTCAGGATGGATGTTGAAATTGGAATGATTCTCCCAATCGGGATCTGTCTTGAATCATCACGACCTGCTGACAAACGACGAAAGGACCAAATGATGCACTTAACAGCTTAACAGCGATGCCCCAAATTGTAACCTGATTGGTGGCGGGCAGCCAAGTCTGCAGCCACCCAATTGATTAGGCTGCCCAACCCATTCTCCATGTGGCTGCCCGGTCGATCTCACGACTCTAGTCCTCAGCCTTTCTAGCAGCTGCAAAGGAGAGCGTATCACAAGCTCGACAATCTCGACCATCGTTCGCATTCCAAGATGAACAAAGCAGGCTATGAGGATGCTCTAGAGCGTTACCGGCAGATTCGGAAGAGCAACACACGGGTCGCAACCTCGGGTCGCCCCTTTGTCCTGGTACAAAGCCTTGCTGCCCAGCTGCGGCAGCCTCTGTCCGGCTCTGATGAGAGTACTGCTACCATTTTCGATGGCCTTTGCCGCTGGGTAGAGTCTCACACGGCACCGTACGAACGCCGCCATCTCGACCAGCCGGCGTGCGCTGGTCGCTTAGCCATCTTCTTCATCCTGGTCGAGCTCGAGCTGCCCAAGTACGTCAGCCGTTCTATGTGGGGAGCGATCAATGATGCGCACCTCCCCTTGAACCACAAGGAGATTACCGATCTGCTGTTCCTCAACGAAGACTCGAGCTCGGTGAAGAGATTCCACGACGCCCAGTTTGAATGGTGCCCGATAAGCTTTTACATGGGGATGGACCTATTCTATGCTGGCAGAGTACTCCCTGTTTACCGAAAAACGAAATTCCCATCATCAGAAGTTGATGACAATGCCGAGTCCGGCTCGACGCTTTGGCAAGTTGAGGTCCCCGGGGAACTCGTGGATCAACGCCTAAAGGAGGCGATGCCGGCTGCAGTGCTGGGAGAACGCGACCCGTTGCGAAGCGATGACGCTGAAAGCAATGTAGGCGAGGCAGGTCTTCACAATACCATCGTCTCTGAAACTCCACATTGACAAATGTAGTAGAGATGGAGGTACATATTCTGGACGTTTCCTGATTCTCGAACCTTTCCTCACGAATATCACGCCATAACACTCATGCGGCTGAGGAAGAAAGACAACTCCATGCTTTGCCCGGGCATGTTGCAATACATTGGCTGCATCCGAGGCAACGTATTGCAGCAATCTGGAGCTGACAGCCAGCCATATCATGTCCTCATGTTCCAATTTGCCGAGGGTGACTTAAGGAGCCTTTTTCGAACAAAGTGCCCTCCAATATTCACAAGCGAGGTGGTCAGCTTTTGGAGGAGTGTGCACAACGTCTGTCATGCTGTGGCTGCCATCCATGTCAAATACGCGTGAGATATGCCTTCGAGGCACGTACTATCGGCTTGATGACTGACGACATATAACACTCGTGGAGCAATCAGACCAGGTAATATTCTATATACAGGAGATGATACTGTGGACTGTTTAAAAATTGTCGGACCTGGAAATGAAGTAGGAACCTCTGCATATGGTAAGCATATTGGCCTTCACTCGGCCATTGCCAATGCTGATGAATTATTTGACTAGATGCCCCAGAGAGGTTGCAAGGCCTCAGTTCCCTCGAGCCTCGCCACACCCGAGAGTTGGTCTCCCCAAGACAGATCGAAGATGTGTGGTCTTTAGGATGCATCCTCTCCGAAGCAGCAACGTTCGTCGTTCTGGGCCACCAAGGACTGCTGCAATATGAGATTGTTCGACGTGCTGCTCTATCCAATCTCGGTATAAAAGATCTGAATGTCCTCTCGTTTCATGAAGGGAACGAGGTGCTTTCAGAGGTGCGAGACTGGCACGAGTATTTGCGCAGTGCTTGTCGTACGGGCATGGACAAGTGCACTCAACCGATCCTTAACCTCCTGGATAGAGAGGTTCTCGTGTCCGCCAAAGCTAGGTGCAGTGCACAGGACTTGTCAAATCTCCTCGGCGTGATATTGTACAATAGTGCGCAACAGGACATACCCGTTTCAAGATTGCAGAACATGCTCAGACAAATCGACACCGAGATCAAAGCTAAAGCCGTGTTTGACACCGGTGTCATACGTTCCAGCCATGATCAACCAAACCCGGAGAGTTCAAATCCAACAATTTCCCAGTCTCTTAATGACGATTGTCTTATAACACCGACGATGCTACGATCGCTCGATTTTGATCAACTTCGAGAAGATGGGAGCCAGTTGTGGTCTTACAACTTTACGCAAGTTGGTAAGACATCGCCAGGGTCGATGGGCAAGATGGTCTACAGGTCCAATTCATTCACAACAATCGCGACGAAAACAACATACAAGAACGAAAAATGACAGGGCCAGAACCGAGAGTAGCCAGCCACTAGGAGGGGGAATCCCACTGTTGTATCACCGTGACTTGGGAATAGGGAGAAAGATGAACTTACGGACTCATCCAGTGGCGGGCAACCAAGTATGTGTTTCAATGATGGATACCCTTTGCTTTAGAGTATTGTAGTCTTCAAAAAGCGCTCTCTCTCATTGATCCTCTCTGTGCAGTGTTCAAGGTCAGCACGCAGGGTCCGTGGGGTGTCATTTATATTCACTAGGCAGCTGAATAACTGAATGCGTCACGGCAGTGCGTGTTTAAACGTCCATTTAGCACTTCGTAGAGTCCATCTATTCCTAGAGCGGACTTTTTTGCCAAAGTCTCGAGAAGTAGCTTGAGGCACCCACCCTTATGAGATACTAGTCGATGACACGGGTGTAAGCCATGGCCAAAGGCCCTGCTCTGTACCATGCTTTGTCGATGGTTTAGAAGGGTGAACACTTATTTTGGTAGTTCCTGGGAGCGATCATGTCGTGACTTAGAGGACCTACTCAGGAGAGCAAGGACGGTAATACATCGTACGCTTTTTTTTCGATTTTTTTGCAAAGCACTCTCTCAAGCACACCTAGCAAACAACCATAGGGGACACCCAAACAAGGCCCATCACCTTGTTAATACTAATACTCATGATGATAAGTTTTGGGAGGAGACACTAAGAGCTACTGAGGCTCGAGATTCGAGTTTGGAGCCCCCGCGTTCTCAAGCCTGAAGAAACTCCTTATACTTGCGATAACACGATCTACAATCTCGAACAATACGGCATGACCTGGGTCGTTTCTTGCAGTTCTTTGAGCTCTTCAGAATGGGCCAGGTGTTGTAGATAAGAAGTCTGGGAGAGATTGGGTCTTGTGGAGATGGAGATCTCACGCTGAGCTAAACATAGTGATCGATCTCTTTCAAAGCACGTGGAGAATCATGATCATCGCCCTCGATTCTCCCAGTCGACATTGAAAGGTGAGTCGCCCCCACAATCAGTCCGTTGGGAGTGCAACTTCTGCAGGAAGCAGCATCCGGTCCTGGTCAGACACATGCCGCCTGCGTAGTGGTCCAATGAAAGAGGTCGTTTTGATTTGACAGCCCCTCTGACATGCAACAGCGTGGGTGCACTGTCCAATCGCCAATGCAGGAGAGGGAATCCACCCGGGCACAACATCCGTTTGTTGCAGTACAGGTGTTTGGCATATGCATACCTACCTACCTAGGTACTTAACCTGAAGAGGGAGGAGCAGCAGGAGCTCGCGGGAGGATGCGGCGGCGGGTGGAGGCCACATCATCGTGCAGAATTACGTACAAGCACGGGATGGCCCTTGGCCTTCACAAAAGTGAACTGGTCCCCGCCTTCGGGGATGAATACAGGTTATCGTTTCTTTCAGCCATCGAATGCTCCTGGAATTTGGAGGTTTCGATCCAGACCGATGAATCATGAGCTCAAGTGAGGCGCCCGTTCCGCCAGCTTCTGTGTCGGGACAGGCCGAACCTGCCGTGGCCACCGACCCTGCCACAGGTCTGGTCCCAGGTCATTTCTGGACGGACAATGCGCAGGTTTGTCGTCGGATCCCAGCACAACGACGCCTGTGACTGAAATTTGACTGGCGACCAGCAGGCAGCACCAGAGGATAGCGACCAAGATTCGGCGCTCGGAGTCGGTGATAACCTCTCGTCGACCGCCTCTATAACGTCGAGCATTCTCGAATATCGCACTGTCCATGGCAGAACATACCACAGCGAACGGGGCAACGCCAAGTACTGGTGAGGAAAAGCCGGGTACCAAGCCAATCACGTTGGGCGGAGATTGACCTGATAATAGGGGATCAAATGATGAGACACAGAATGAGTCCATGGACATCAAGTAAGCACCATCGAGAGACCATCGGGAGGACTCAAGGTTGACCAGAACCAGCCACCATTCTCTTTTGCTCGCCCTAGACAACAAGCTCCATTTGGCTCCATTGAAGGACATTCAGGTAACAGAAAAGGTGACATCTTTGCGTAGTTGAGAATGATGGTTGACATACATTCGTAGAAAGCAATCGATATTGGTACTGGAACAGGTAAGTGTGATACCTATTCTCAGTCTTAGTCCAAGCTTGCTAACTAAGTCCAATGCAGGGATCTGGGCAATGTAAGTTGAGCTGATGCTGTTTGCAAAAGACTCCCCTCACCCTTTGCGCAGTGATTTCGCAGATGAATACCCTAATGCCGAGGTCATTGGGACCGACATCTCACCAATTCAGCCCTCATGGGTACCGGCAAACCTAAAGTTGTAGGTCCCTCAGCCTTCCTAGCCCTATGAACTCAAGGAAAAGACACTCATAGCATATCCTCGGCGCTAGCGAGATCGAGGATTGCACCCAAGATTGGACGTACCCATCGAATACCTTCGACTACGTCCACATGCGATGGTTGAATGGCAGCATCGACGACTGGAGCCAGCTGTTCCGAGAAGCGTTCCGATGCTGCAAGCCAGGCGGCTACGTCGAGAGCTTTGAGGGAGCTCCCTACAACGAGAGTGATGACGGAACCGTCAAGGACACCGATGCACTGGGCCAGTGGGGAAAGCTGTTTGTTGCCGCTGGCAAGAAGTTTGGTAGATCCTTCACGACCGTGCCCGACGGGATCCAGAGAAAGGCAATGGAGGAGTGTGGCTTTGTTGAGATCCAAGAGAAGAACATCAAGGTACAGGATGCATACCTATCCCTTCTCTCTTTCTGCATGAGCACCTAGATCTGACATGTCACTTCCCAGACCCCGGTCGGCGGCTGGCCCAAGGATCCCGTCCTCAGACAGATCGGCCAACTTGCGCAAGTGGCACTGACGACCGACGTGGAAGGATACCTGATCCTCTCGGCGACGGAGCTGGGGTGGACTCGCGAAGAGACCCTTCTCTACGCGGCCCAGGTTCGGCGCGAGGTAAGGTCGGGAAAGCACCACGCCTTCTATCGACAGAAGATCGTCTGGGGTAAGAAACCCTTCTCGGCGTAGAATGGAAGGGTTCCGAAGTTGGGCCGGGGTGTGTCCGCAAGCAGTCCGCGGAGGGGAAGTGGGGGGTTTGCTGTATCGACTGCACGTGGCGGGCGGAGCGGGTGATGGATCCCCGACGTACGTTTAGCTGGTAGTGAAGCAGGGATTGGAAGAGTGAATCTTCTGCTGCTCGACTCAATATCTTTGCTTCATGTTTTTTTTCCCCTTCTCTATTCTCTCTTGGCTTGGCTTCCGAGGACCCGATGCGTGTGACAAATGATCTTATCTAATCAAGAAACCTCGGCCCTAAAGGCACTGTGCACTGACTGTGCAGCCCACTTTGAAGGCGGTGAATGAATTTCTACGCGCCTCACCTACTTTGATTTCTCCAATCCCTGGCAATCATCCATCTCACCCCGGAAACTTATGCGACCCGTCCTTATCCCGTTACAGCAGCTCGCCATAGTTTAACCTGGAACCATCTCCATCCATCGTTCGCCTAATACTAATTTTATCTCACTGACTGCGCCGCGCCATTTGACTATGCAATCGGACCCGCGCGAGAGCGTCGGGCATCCACAACAGAACCTTCACCTCGACCATCTTCCGCCCGAGCTGCTGAGCCAGATCTTTGAATGCCTGGTCCCAAATGAGCCCGACTCCGGGGAGACGAGGCCTGTTGCCTATGGGCAGCTCAACCCGGAGGAGTCGTGGTTCGAGGTGACGCGTCGCCAGAGCGGGTTGCGCAGCAGCTGTCTGGTCTCCCGCCAGTTCTACACCCTGGCGCGGCGCTTTCTCTACAGGTCCATATCCATCATCGATGAGGTCGCCATGGTGCTACTGCTGAGGACCCTGATCGAGAAGCCCGCGTATGGCCAAGAAACGCGATACTTCTCGTGCCACCTGACCCTGACAGAGAGCTCGACCATCAGGGAGATCCGGAAATACGCCAAGGAGATCTTCAGGACGATGGACCAGCAATTGCTCCTGGGCCAGACTCACCCGCTGTTGAAATACCTGACCACGCTGCATAACCGCAAGATGACCATGGACGAGTACGACGAGATACCCCAGATGATCCTGCTCTGCATCCTGGTCCTCATCCCCAAGATAGACAAGATGCTGCTGCAGATTCCGCTTCACGAGGATGACGCCGAGTACCGTGCATTGCTCACGCACTTTCATGCTGTGACGCTGATGAACACCGAGGGCAGGGAAAAGTGGAGGGGGCACGCCGTTCCTTGTCAGCATCTCACAAAGCTCGTTCTGCAGGGCGATCCGGAGGAGATGTCCGACGCGGAACAGGCCGCGAAGGAGGATGGCGAGGCTGTCGGCGTCGATGGATCGAGGGCTGGCACCTACTGGCCCCTCTTGACGGCCTGCCCGGCGGTGACGAGTGTCGAGGTCACCATCGGAAATGGCGATTGGCCAGAATCCTCATGGTTTGACCAGGACAAGCCTCTTTGGGCCTCGCTGCCACACGAGCTGAGGAACATCAAGCATTTGGATCTGGTGGACAGCTTCGCTGCGCCTAGGGACGTGGCGGTGGCCCTTTCCTGCTTTCCGCAGCTCGAATCGCTCTACTTTGAGCCCAAGTGGTCTCCCGAGAATGTGGGCTGGGAGGACGAGGACGATGTGATCACCTTGGACTCAGCTTTGGAGAAGCACGGCCGGAGTCTACGGCGGTTAGACCTTGCCTGGTACGACTGCTCAGATTGTCTGATATCCATTAGCGAGGAGACCATCCTCTCATCCTTGCCTAAGCTCACCAACCTGGAGATCCTCTACGTGCAGCTCGCGCTCCTGTTCACCGAAGGGAGGAGTTACAAAGACCGGGAGGTCATCCTCGACTTCTCCAACCTCTTCCCGCCGTCGCTGGTCATCCTGGTCTTGGAGGAGTGGTGGTGGAATGACAGCATGTATTGGTTTCCGAGCGGCAACCTGCAAGAGGAGCACGTGAGGCCCGAGAAGCATCTGCAGTACTGCGCGTCGCTCGAGTACTCGCTCATCACTTTTGCGTCGATCTGTCCCAATCAGCTGCCGTCCCTCAAGGTGGTGAACTTCTTGGTCAGGTTGAGCCGCCCGTGGATTGGTGGTGGCCCGGAGACGATGGAGCAAAGGCTGGCCAATGTCAAAAGTGCATTCGCCAAGAACGGCATCGAGTTTTCGACATGGCAGATTTGAGCGGTTGGTCTTGGCCGTGGCGCGGGAGGGAGATTTGCAGAGAGAACAAAGTTGAGATGGAGCATGTGTGTAGTGCTCAAGAATAGTACCCACCTGCCTACCTGGGGCGTTTCAAGCACGATACACCTAACTCGCACCTCGTGTGGCCCCAATTGAAGCAAAAGAGACGTCATGGAGACAGCTGCCAATAGTGGAAGGTAGTAAAGGAAACGAACCCTCAGATCCAATTTGGTCCACCGTAAATGGAGCCTGGCGCGCGTGAGAGTGCTGCTGGGCCAGGTGCCTCGTTCGTATTCTCCCCTCTCGTACTAGCGCTGTCCGCTGGAGTCCGGGTCCAGGGAGTTGCCAAATCCCATGCATCCTGGGCGTTGCTGTCGGCCCTGTGGAGCTGACGAGTCTGCTCTGTGCATATTTCTGGAACATCAACCTATCTCCAGCTGCGATGCACCTCAGCGTCGATCCTCAGCTTGAGCGAGCGGAATCTTGGTGCCGGCCCGCCATCATGCAGTTCAGGGACCTCGATTCCTCCCCGTGGAAGCACGTGCGGTGTGGTTAGCACACTCTTGAGCATGATGCTGGCAGCGGAAGCTGGCGAGATTTCATCAGGAGATACCTCATAGCTAGCAATACATATCCTTACTCTGGAACGCATAAGGGCTATCCCACTACCTCAAACCGATAGAAAGCCAAGTACTTCTGTTAACAGCAGGTAAACTAGGTAATCTGACCACCACTTGGCCCGCTTGCGGGCGGGCCACCTCCTCGGCTGCAGGCCAAGAGATAGCCAAGACCAACCAAGCTCAAAGCTAGTGGCGCGACGAACGATCTCCCAACAGCCCCAAGGTGGACCTGAGCCGAGAAGATACGGTGCACCAAGCCGAACAGAGCAACGCGCGGTCTCTCCCGGGGCGCCCTCCTCCTCCCCCACGTGCATACATCTCTTGGTAATGCGAGATGTGCTCGTCTCTATTGGCCCGCACGTGGACAGCTCTTGGCATTAATTGGCAGGCTTCGAGAAGACATGGCTGTGGGGGGTGTGGGAGCTGTCGCCGGGGCCCATGCAATGCACGGCCGAGGCTCGAAGAGCTCTCGAAGAGGGCAGAGAGCTTTTTAATGAGCGACGATGCCTCCATTTTCTGCTGCTTTCCTGACGCTCAAGTTGTTCTGTTGTTCTCCTTGTAGGCAGCTTGGTTGTCGCTCGCTTCTCCTGACTTGCACTCTCCGGCCCGAGTCCATTCGTTGCGCTCCCTTCAGGCATACCTAAAACATGAAGACCGAAGCTCTCATCGGCGCTGCCCTCTTGGCAGTGGCCTCCGAGGCCGTGCCCACGGTTGATACCACCTACCCGTACACCGGGCCCGAAGTGCCGGTCGGCGATTGGGTGGACCCCACCGTCAACGGCAATGGCAAGGGATTCCCGCGTCTCGTAGAAGCCCCGGCCGTCAAGCCAGCGACTGCCAATCCCACGAATAACGTGAACGTTATTGCGCTGGCCTATGTGCCCCAGGGCATGAACATCCACTACCAAACGCCGTTCGGCCTCGGTGTTGCGCCTTCGGTGAAATGGGGCACGAGTGCCTCGGCTTTGACCAACACCGCAACCGGCGCCACTCACAGGTGCGTATTCCTTTTTCTGTCGTCTCTGTTAAGCTTGAGTGTGCTCATAATTCTGGTAGTTATGACCGGACTCCGCCTTGTTCAATGGTGGCTGCCGTTACCCAATGCAGCCAGTTCTTCCACGAGGTCCAGCTCACCAACCTCAAGCCCGACACGACCTATTACTACCAGATTCCCGCCGCCAATGGCACTACCCAGTCCGAAATTCTTAGTTTTACCACGGCCCGCGCTGCTGGCGATGCCAAGCCCTTCACGGTGGCCGTGCTGAACGACATGGGCTACACCAACGCCCAGGGCACCTTCAAGCAGCTCAACCAGGCCGTCAACGATGGCGCTGCCTTTGCCTGGCACGGCGGTGACATCTCATACGCAGACGATTTCTACTCAGGGCTCCTGGCGTGCCAAGACGACTGGCCTGTCTGCTATAACGGAACATCTACCGAGGTCCCAACCGGCGACTATCCGGAGGGATACAACACGCCTCTTCCGGCCGGCGAGAAACCCAACCAAGGGAGCTGGAACGGCGGTGACATTAGTGTAATTTACGAGTCTAACTGGGACCTCTGGCAGCAGTGGATCCAGAACATGACCTCTAAGATCCCTTACATGGTGCTGCCCGGAAACCACGAGGCCGCCTGCGCCGAGTTCGACGGACCCGGCAACGTGCTGACGGCCTACTTGAATGGTGACAAGGCCAACTCGACTGCTCCCAAGGCCGAGCTCACCTACTTCAGCTGCCCGCCTTCGCAGAGGAACTACACTGCCTACCAGCACCGGTTCCGGATGCCTGGTCAGGAGACCGGCGGCGTGGGCAACATGTGGTACTCGTTCGACTACGGCCTGGCCCACTTCGTTAGCATGAACGGCGAGACCGACTACGCCATGAGCCCCGAGTCTCCCTTCATCAAGGACACCAAGGGCGTCGCCAAGGAGCCGCTGGCCAACCAGACCTATATCACCGACAGCGGGCCCTTCGGCAAGATCGACAACAACGACTACAACAACACAAAGGCCTACCAGCAGTACCAGTGGCTCGCCAAGGACCTGGCGGCCGTCGACCGGACCAAGACGCCCTGGGTCTTCGTCATGAGCCATCGCCCGATGTACAGCTCCGAGGTGTCGGCCTACCAGGCGCACATCCGCGAGGCCTTCGAGGCCCTCCTGTTGCAGAACAACGTGGACGCGTACTTCTCGGGTCACATCCACTGGTACGAGCGCATGTGGCCGATGGGCCGCAACGGCACCATCGACAAGGGCTCCGTCGTCAACAACAAGACTTACACCACCAACCCGGGAGTCTCCATGACGCACATCGTCAACGGCATGGCGGGCAACATCGAGAGCCACAGCACCCTGGACCCCAAGAAGGGCGTGCTGCCCATCACGGCCGTGCTGGACCAGACGCACTACGGCTTCAGCAAGCTGGTTGTCCACAACGCCTCGGTCGTCACCTGGCAGTTCGTCCTCGGCAACGGATCCGGCATCGGCGACGAGCTGACCCTGATCAAGAAGGCCAACTCGAGCGGCAGTGGCTCCGGCTCGCCGACCACGAAGAACGGCGTTGCTGGCCAGCAGGCACCGCTGGCTTTTACCGTGGTTTCCGCGCTGCTCATGGCGGCTTGGTATCTGGTGTAGATTGGATCCATTCATAGTCAGTTTTAGAGGGGCCGGATGGATACAGAAAAAAAGCCCTCGATGGTGTAGTTGGATATCACATTCGGCTGTAATTGTCAATTTCATACCGAAAGGTCGCTGGCTCGATTCCGGCTCGAGGGACAAATTCATCCTCGCTCATCTCAGATGAGCAACGCTTTTTTTTTGTTCAATTTCGAGCCCCATTGTACCAGTGGATGTGGAGAAAAGATTGTTTTTTTTTTTTTTTTGCTCCTCGGCAGTAATAAAACTCTTAGTGGACATCGGCTCCCGCCTGAAACGTCCATGTTTGTGCAAACAATGAGTGGATGTAGAGAAGGATTTGTCACCTCTGGCTTCGCTCCTCATGTACGAGCTCCAACTGGACGAGACACTCCGTCCAGATTCATCTCGACATCGGATAGGGCGTCGATATTTTTAGATGCCGTGGCTGCAATGCAAGATCATGCTTAAAACTCTATCTAGTCCACTGTCATCGAAAAAGGCATCGCGGATCAATCGCGGAATGGACAATTCAATGAGAAGTGCCTCGCAAAAGTGTTGTTATTGATTGACAGGTCTTGGATCCTTGGCTACGATCAAGCTCAGCCGGCCCTGGTTTGCTTCAGGACTGAAGTGATTTGCAGGGTAGAGAATGTCTGTGCATTAAGCTGCCGGTGAATTGCTGTGCGGCTGGTTACTTTTCTTAGAAACTCGAGAATCTTGGCCCCACCGAATATCGAAGTTTCGGCGAATGCCAAGGACGTTTCGAAATCGGAGCTCAGACATTGGCAAGTCTTGGCTGCTTCGCTCGACGGGAGTGTATCAGGACGGTGGCAACGCGACAAAACGATACCGAAATGTGTAGAATAGGGCAAAAGGAAAGGCTGCTCTGGGAGAGGCAAGCAGAAATGGCCATAAATACTGATATCGCCATGTCTGGATGTTGAGCTTCTGTCCCCGTGCTCACCAGCCAGCCCAGTCTTGCACCGTCTCATTCGCTTCGATCCAAGAGCTGGTCTCGTTTTTCTTATTTGCATAGTCTCTTATTTTCCCGTTGCTTGGCCTTTTCTGTTTAAGCTTTTTATCTAAGATTTTCCCCTTGAGAAGCAGGCATTCTTCTCCTCCTCTCCGCAGCCAAGATATCAAGCCCAAGAGATTTCGACCCACGATCACGCCACTCCAAGACCCAAAGACCCAACCAAGCTTTTGCCAATACCGTTTCCAAACATGGTTGCCCAGTCGTATCTCCACTTCCTCCTGGCCGCCGCTGCAGTCGTGCACGCTGCACCTCTCAACATCAACCTCGGAGCCTACTCCCCAGCTCTGGTGGTCGGTGATGGTGAGATCGGATTCGAAGGCGGCCAGAGCGTCGAGAGCATCGTGAACGCCCTGCAGGGAGCCGCCGTCAACGGCGCGGCGGGCGCGGCCAATGCAAACGGTGCCGCTGGGGCGGCTGGCAATGCCGAAGCCCCCGGTGTCGTCCAAGCTGCTGCTGCTCCTGCTCCTGAGCCGCCCATCTTGACCGAAGCGGTACGTACCTTTTACCCTATCCCACCCCAGTCATAACGGTTTCCTTCCTTTACATATCCTCTTTTCTTCGTTTGTGTGTGTGTGTATGTGTGTGTGTGTATGTCAAGATAATTGAGACTGATTGTACAGTAACAAGGCCACGCTGCCCGTCCCCGGCACCACCAAGGAGCTCGACCCACGCGTCGGCGAAGACGCCGGCAAGGCCAAGCGCGACCTGAGCGGGTTCAACAGGGCCCTGACCTACGCCGAGGCCGCGCTGGAGAAGGGCCCCAAGGTCCAGCTAGGCACCGGCGCCAAGGGCTCGGGCGTCGGCATCATTGTCGACAACAACAAGGAGGCTGCCGTCCGGCCTGTGACTGGCGCCGCGGAATGAGAATGTGTTATGAAAGGGGACTTTTCATTTTGTCACTGCAGGATATTTCATACATGAAGGCGTTTCCTCGTGTGGGGCGAGGACAGGAGGGGGATTCTAGGCATAAATACAACGCGCAATGCTTTTACATATCAAAAAGAAAAGAAAAGGAAAAACTGGGAATATGCCTTCTTGCAATCTGGGATGCGGAAAGACGTCAGGTGCCAATTCAAGCTTCCCCTTGACGGCTGGCAGCTTGTCCCGGGTGGCGTGCCCTGCCAGTCGGTCAATACGGATTATATCCCGGTCGATTGGTCGGTCTGCACATCCTTGGCGGCCCGCACCCTCCGTCTCGTGCGCGGCATGTGGGATAGGGGTGGGAGCCAGATGGCCGCGTTTTATATGCCGACTTCGCGCCGTCGACAGGTGGTCATGGGTCTCTTGGTTGCCGGCAGGTGACGGCGTATTGTATGCGACATGGTGGATGTGATTAGGGTCTTTAATGTTAGTTTCGCTATAAATAAGGGACGTACTTGAGAATAGAGGCATGTGATGAGTTGCTGCCACATAATATGAATAATGATTGTTACATTTCATGCTATCATATCGGTTGATTCTATCATCAGGCCTGGTTCTACCTTAATGAGTATGTATATATTATCTGCTTAGCCTACAGCCTACTTTCCTAGAGCGCAAGTAGCCTGAGAGCCTCATTCTATCACCCTTAATATCAACTTCACCTCTGATCAGCAGTCCGCCACTATCATTTATCCTTCCCATATCTTTATCGCTACATCATTTACATACAGACCTTTATTTTCTAGATAAAGACAATAACTACCCTCTACTATAGGGTTTTATACCCTATAGCTTGCTCCTCCTCTTTATCTGCTGATTAAAACTCATCGCCTTAAACAATCTATCTTTTCCACCACCACCCCTAATCTATCCACCTCTCCATCAACCGCCACTCTTTTTATTCAGCATTAGCTCGAGCTCTAGAGCTGGCCGGGAATGATACTTACTGCAGACTCTCGGCTCATACACGATGAAGAACTCCTTGAGGGCGGGGAATATGTTCATAAAGTGACAGATCGTCTAAGGATAGGCCTGAACAGTGCTGCCGTCATAAGCAGCTTTATTGTAGTCACATGCAAACTGAGCCTTACAGCCCTGCCGATGGCGCCGGGCATAGGGAACGTCGCTCTAGAAGATATGAATGGCCACCTTATTAAAGTGGCATATATAGGATAGGTCGCCTACTGAATCTAGACTGTAGGTAAAATAGCTCTAGTTAAGAGTGATGACTCCTAGTCCACCAATAGTTTGCTGCGGACGAGTGCGGTCGGCCATATTAAAGTAAACGACATTGTTGTCCAGGTCGACGAAGCGGAGGAAGGGGGCCGTGGGAATGGCAAGTCCGGGTCTGGACATCGACAAGCGGACAGCCTCGGCAGCTTGAGCTGCTGACGGGACCGTAGCCAGTTAACGTGCCATAGAGTCCATGTTCGTAATAATGGCGATGATTGTGTCCGAGAGTTGATAGAGATACTGGTGGTTCCTGTTAGAGAAAGATGACGGTTGTGAGAAAAGGGATTTGTAAGAGATGTGCTTTAGGACTGGAGCAGTGGCGAAGCGACTAGATGTCAACACTGGGCAGGAAGACGGTTTAACTTGCTCGTCGACTTTGGTTGACAGCTCGGCCAGCTCAACCGCCATGGAGCCAAGGTCGACCCTGTGGAAATGCTCCCATGGGAACACGTGGTGCTGGGAGATAAGGGACTCCCCTTGCTTCCACTCTAAACACTAAGCCTTCTGAGCATCGTGGCCCCAGTTCTTCAAGCTTTTGTAGGACTTGCTGTCCGTGTCCTGCTTTGCCTTTTCTTCCTGCGCTAGGTGCCTCTTGCAATAAGCCACGACCTTGCGCATGTGGTCGAGGTCGTCCTGGTCGTATTTTTCCGGGTCGCCCTTGGGGTTCTTCTCAAGAATTTTGACAATCCGTCGACCACTTTTGAATAGGTATCAATAAACGAGCCCACGGCTGGCTTGATGAGGAAATAAGACTAGGATGGGATTTACCTGTCGTGTCCGACCGTTTCCCCGGATCCGTCTTCCTTGGACCAGCCGGAACTGGTCGAGTCTCCGCCCTTGAGCCACTCTTTCAACTCAGACGCTGTCATATTGACCAGCTCATTGAACTCCCTGATATATTTCAGCCACTGATAATGACAGGCGCATATGGGGCTTCCTTACTTGATAACTGTGTCGTCGTCCTTGACCATCGTGCAAGCGCGTCGATATTTCGATATTTCTAGTGAGTAGCCCACAGTGCCCGGTTCATGCAATTCTCTGGAACTGGTGACCCGAAAAGCAAAATGGGCAGGATCTGGGGCACTCCCTTATATAGGTAGGGTTTATTGGCTTCTAAGAATCAATGATGTCAAGGACTTTGGCGCTAGCGACTCTGCATGCGGCTCCTTTGGCCGTGAACGGTGTAGTGATAGAGGAACATGCCACAGACTCCAAACTTTAAAATTGTTGGATCATAGACAACAGGCCCTATGGTATCTAATGGTTCACTTTGTGACTATGACATATCACCACTGATTTGAGTATTTAATGCTCATAAAAACTTGTTCATAGTCTAACACAGCAAAAGCGATCTGTTTGAAAATCAAAAGAAAAAAGAAAAAAGAAAAAAGAAAATTACTCATCCTTCTTGATCTTGATCTTCTTCTCCTGCTCCTCCTCCTCCTGCTCCTCCTTCTTGACGACATCGTCGTCCTTGATCTCCTCGTCGTTCTCGACAGCGGCGACATGAACACCGCCCGGAAGGGCCACCCCAGCACGAAATCTGCTGCCCGAAGGCAGGGTCATCCCCTCGGGGAGGCAGGTGCCCGCGGGCAACAAGGTCCCCTTGGGGACTTTTGTGCCCGAAGGCACGCCCATGTCCTTGGGCAGGTGGGTGCCCTTGGCGAGGACGGCACCGGCCTGGTGCCACTTGCCCGAGATCGTCATGCCGCCAGCTGGCAGCATGGCGGGCACGGCAAAAAGATTTCCTCCTCAGAGGGCACGAGAAAGCCCTCCTTGCCCACAACGATGTGGCCCTCCTCCGGAAAGGAAAATTGTGCCGTCGGCACAACCCTTCAGCACCTCTCCGCGCGAGAGGATAGTCGTGCCACTCGGGATGCTTATGATGCTCGAGGGCGGGGGGTTGATCATGCTCCCATTCTTTTCAAGAGGTTAGTATGATCGTTTCCTGAATTCATTTGTAGATGCAGTTTCTTACCGGGAGGAAAACGGTGATGACGGCCTTGAAGCCGGGGAGGGAGAGGGTAAGGGGGGAGGCAGGCACCTCCTTCGGGCGCTTGGCGCCGCCGCGAAAAACCGGACCGCGACTTCTCTTCATGATGTTTCTGCTTATGACTGTCAGACTCTTGGTTCAAAAATCAAGGTACACCAATGAAGCATAGCATCACTTACATTCTCGACGAAGGCTGCCAGACGAGATGGAAGAGGGATGGATAGGAGAAAACTACGATAGATATAGGATATTTACAACACTGCCTAATCACTCCTAGTGTGGTCATCTGGCTAACATACACATGGTTAACACGAACGGGACGAGTTGCTAAAAAAAAAAAAAAAAAAAAAAAAAAAAAAAAAAGGCGAGGTCACAAGTGCCTGAACTGCAGAATATGAGACGCACTGCTTTCTTCAAGAGTACTTACCCGCCTAGTGATCAACAGCTGAACGGCTAGTAATAGAGATACTTGTCTGTCCATCAAATCCATCGACTTTAGGTAGTGGGATAACCCCCCTTACGAATTGAACAGCCAGGATTATTCCTAGCATGGGGCATCTCCTGAGGAGCGTCAGCCAATTAGTTATTCTAAATCACGCTCACCCTTCTCGACGAGGCCCTTTTGCTATGTCACCTTTTATTATGCTCATTGAAAAACGCTATGACCAAAAAGAAGGCTGTGAAAAAGCCGTGCCGTGACAGATCTTAGTAGTGCCCAGAGTACGAGTCTTACGTATTTGACCTTGTGTGGTCCCAAACAATCAGGTCATATCGTCAATGCATTCCCCTCTCCCCCTCATTGGAGAGTATTTGTACCTAGTAGGTGCAATCCCGGGGGGAGGTGCAATGCGAGAGAAGCTTAATGGGATCTGATAAGTGTCAAGTGAGAGCAAAGTTCAACGAGGCTGGGGGCGACGGGTCAAATCAAGTATGATCCAAGGTCTAGTAAAGCAATATTCGATAAAAAGCACAAGCTACATCATTTCCCTACCGATAGACGGTGGAATGGCTAGAGGAGTACCCAAAGAAAGGAGTGCATCTGTTTGGTACCTCTCGTCAACTCTTCCGGAGCCTCCAATTTGAACCGTTTGAGGTTTGCTCGTACTCACTCCACTGATTTCTTGAGCACTCTTATTTCCTAGCCCCAGCAGCGATGTATTTATCGCCATCGGATCAACATTGCCACTGAGTTTACGATCGGGTGGGGTCGCCAATGACTACTTCCGCAGTCACCGTGCAATCATCCTTCTTACACCTATTGGAGTGTTAAGAAGCTAAATCAGGCGTGCCGATAACTGGCAGCTGTGTGGTGCTTAAAGTAATCGATCTAGATCCACGGTCTGACTATTTGATGGCAACGCGGTATTCAATTCATGAGTTTTATGGAAAGAAAATACACTATATGAGAATCGACTACTGCCTCTATCTTTCTCGAGTCCCGATAACAATATATCAATGCTGTGTAAGGTTAGGGTTGGGCTGGTCATTGATCTGGGTCAACTCGCCATTCCTCCCTCTAATATCGGGCGCTTCAGACTCCAACCACAGCCTAGAGAGGAAAAGATGACGTTCTTCACGCCGTTATCTTTCCTTTGAACCTGCCACAGCAATGTCCCTCAGGGTGAAAAGCACAGAGAGTCCCCTTGTCTTCCAAGAAAGGAACCTTGGTTTCAACTCCACTGAGAGTTTTTTTTCTGTCTTCATCTCGTGAGCCTCCTGTAATCTAATATCGCCTTTCAACTGGCCATGTACTGGCACGATGGGAGGGCACTGTAAGAGAGTCATCGCATTCTCTAGTCTAAGAAGCTTCTGGTCCGGGTGCAGCCGTGTCTTCGCAAGGATCCAGATGTCAAGATTAATCACCCGAGCCCATCACCGGGGTGGTTCTCCAGAAGTGCCATCCCCGAGGAGCTCATACTGGTTCGAACGCGGCTCTATCTCAGAGTCAGGATCGGGGTGGCAGAATCGTATGTTGAATCGTCAATGTTCATTTCCATGTCTCAATGTGAATCGATTTCGTCATGGCCGTGATCGCTAGCCACAGTCTGGCGTTGACAGAAGCATCTACTGGCCAGTAGCCATTTTCGGAATAATATCGGGGGAAACGCGGACGATTTCCCTCTCGAGCATGGTCTCTTCCTACTCCAACGCATGGGTAGGTAGGCGCAGCACAAGTCGCCACGAGCCGACAAACATCAGCGCATCCACGACTAATCCACATTGTAACAATGCTGTCGGGAAGGTGGCAGTCATATTCGAATGATTGCAGCAAATAGATAGCGACCACGGCAATGCACTAGGCAAATATGCTTCTCAGGAGAGTTGCCAATAACCATACCTAGTAGCCTATTTGCCCCGCTGTTCGTGATGCATCCGTCTCGCAACCGCTTATTAGAGGCGTTTCTTGTGCCTAGCGAAACCCGCCCCGACACTCATCTCCGACTGGCACGGAGATTTAGACAGCTATACGCAGGCGAGCACAGTAGCAGTCGAATTGTGCCCCGGATCTCGTCAAATGTTGGTGGCCAGGAAACACTCTCCACTCGCTCGCGATGCGTTCGAAACGATGGCCTGGGGAGGCTGGCATTATGTGACATTTGGCGTGTGCGGAGTACTTCGTAAGTTTCGTCAACAAAGCTTTGCAAGGCCTCTGGACGAGTTTAGTATCGTATGGGGCCACAAAATGTCACCGCGTAGACCTGCCTGGATCTCATGATGGAGACTGGGCTCACTGGCGCGGGCTGGGAGCGAATGAGAGGCCGCCATCTGACGGCGACATGGATCGACTACCGGGTTTGGGGAGGGAGAGAGGGACCGGGGTTGGTCTCATTGCGAGTTGCAAATCTTGGCGACTGCGTTTGATGGCTCATGAGGCGACCACTGCATTGGCCGGTGTCTGAAACACCAACCGATGTGGGTGCCGCGCATCAACCAGGGGTCCTTGACCTGGTTTGACTAGTGCCTTTGGAATACCAATCACCAGCTTTTTCGCGATCCGTCAAAGGTCGAGGGACGAACATGACTGCGTTGCCATACCGTTGCAGTCTCAGTATATCGCCTAGGCTTGTCTGTTTTTGCATGCCATTGACGTTGAGGGTAGCCCGTCGTATAGATTCCCTGCCAACAGGGCTTCATCAAAGATCCACAATGATGGATTGAAACTCCCTCACGACGTTGACAGGCCTAGACTCTGTCTTTGGAGTACGAAACGGGCGAAGTCCAACAATAGGTGCCACATCGCATTGGGCTGATGTCGCTGACGCGGCCGTGCTGATTGATCTACTTAAAGCAACCAAATGCCACGAGCGGCCCAAGACATGATTTACTCTACTTTCATCAACTCGACTTGACAAGCCTCTTCGACAGTTTTCTTTTTTCCTTCCTCTCCTCATCTTTACTTTCACACTCGCGGCTGGCCCGTTTTCGGTTCGTTTCTGTACATAATCTTTTACACCTTACCACCGGTGCATTCCAGGAGAATCTCTATTTCCGTTTTTCGTCGGACCACCATCATCAGCTCACCATGAAGTTCTTCTCCCTCCTCACCCTCGCCTTCGCCGGCGTCGCCCTCGCCAGGGGCAACCGCGGCAACAGCACCGGCACCTCGACCAAGTCCCAGTGCCGACAGGTCGAGCGCCTCACCTTCTTCGCCGACCTGGCCGCCAACACGACCCGCCTCGACCGCTTCACCAAGAACAACGCCACCCGCGCCGCGGCCATCAAGGCCAAGGTCGCCCAGGAGGCGCCCCAGCTGCAGGCCATGAAGGCCAACGCCACCCTCATGGGCGCCTGCAACCAGGTCTTCGCCGTCCACGCCATGGAGCGGTCGTGCCGCCAGATGGCGCACATCCAGGGCCTCGAGAGGCTCGTCGCCAACGCCACCCGCCTCGACAAGGTCACCAAGGGCAACGCCACCCGCGCCGCGGCCATCAAGGCCAAGGCCGCCGCCGAGGCCCCGAAGCTGACGGCCCTGTCCGGCAACGCCACGCTGACGCAGTTCTGCGCCGCCGACCGCGTCAAGAACCAGTGCCGCTTCATGTCCCGGCTGCAGAAGGAGGTCGCCCGCGCCGCCAACGAGACCGCGCTCACCGCCAAGTTCGGCAACGACGCCGCCAAGATCCAGAAGGCCAAGGAGCGTGCCGCCCGGGCCTCCGCGAAGCTGAATGCCATGAGCAGCAACACGACGCTCGTGAGCTTGTGCGGTGCTCAGGGTAAGTTACTTCACGCAGGTCCTTTGTCGATGCACCAGCGCGGAAGCTAATGCGTTTCTTTTTTCTCTGTTTTAGCCAAGACCCCGACCAACGCTGCTGCTGCTTCCAGCTCTTCTGCCGCTGCTGCTGCCAGCGCGTCTGCCGGTGCCAAGAAGTCGGCCGCCTACGGCGTCGCACCGATGGCCGCTGCACAGATCCTGACTCTCTCGGCAGTCCTGGCTGGCGGCTTCGCCTTGATGTAATCAGGTCGAGAGCGAGTGAACCTCTTTGGTCACACTCCAAGCACGAAGTAATGTCGTTACGGAATTTGTTTGCGTGTGTGTTCAAGCAATGAGAACAGTCTGGTCTTTAGATAGTGCACGAAATCAGAGTTTCATCTTGGGAACGCTACATCTCTCCTTGGGTCGCCTTTTTAGATCGGTTAAAATTTAAAAATTAAATATCTCTCGCTTCCTCACGAGAAACAAATAGTGCCATGTGACTTGGTAAGAAGGGCTCGTCATTCTCCCTGGCTCTGCCCAGTGCGTTCAGTCAACCAGGACTGCAACCTGAGCGCTCTCTTCATCGTGTCCTTGCACGTGCTCCAGCTCTCCAGTGACATCTGCATAAGGCCAATCTGTAGAATCGACTTGACGAATCCAGCGTGGGGTCCGAAGTCAATTCGGGAGGCATCAGCATCTTCTTTAGCTCCGCTCGAGGCAGTTGCTCCAGAATGATGTGTGACAGTCGGAGCGATGGATGCCATGATAAAAATAAAGATCCCGACGATACCTCGCCATCTCGCCAGCGGCACGCGCCACGTTGCCATGAGTATCGACAGGGCTTCGTCCGCAGAGCATGTGGAGCTGAGGGGCTGGTGGCTGCCGATTGCTCGTGCGTAGACGAGGGCTGCTTGCCGCACCGCCGTGTACAGCGCGTCGTCTGTGGGCGAGGGACTGTCTGGTATGTCATCGGGTATTACTACCCTACAATTTCCGGACTTCCTCTTCCTCCCCTTCGATGCTGACTCAAATTCGGGGTACTCTGGCAAGAGGGAGTGAGGCGTAGGACTATCACTCGCTTCTGATCCTCTCGCATGCTCGCCCTTGTCGCCGGCGGCCCGGTCCTCGTGCGTAGCGGGATCACTCGTGGGTAGCCTGGCGATCCGGTCGTGTACAAACGCGGCAGTCATTGCTGTTTTGCGAAGCTCTTCGGCGCTAGGGTTGTCAGACAGACGATTGACAGTGTCCACTAGGAAAGAGACGTCATCAAGGATGCTCGCCGTGAAGGGGTGCAATCCAAGGAGATGGCAGCAATCCCGGAAGGGCACCAGGGGCACGATGAAGGGCGAGCTGAAGGAGACCTTGGTGGCTTCTGCGCGGCCAGAGTCTAGACCGTGTCCGCAATCTGCACTTTGCTGCAACACTGGCGGCGTTTCATACGCCAAGGAAATGAGACAGTCGTCGCTAAAAAAGCAGTCAGGGATGCGTCCCGTGGTACGCGTGTCGGGGCGGATCAGCCCGAACTTACACCAGTGCGACCTTGCTCACCAGCTCCCCCACGCCGCGATTGGGAAGACCGCCTCGCAGGCGGACCATCTCCCGCAGCCCTTTCAGGTGGGTTTGCATGACCCCGAGGTTGCCAAAGAAGATCTCGATCGAGGTGAACTGGACCACCGCCCCGATGGCCTCGTCGTTGGTGCAGTCGGCAGACCGGAGGTGCTCGTTCAGTCTTCTTATCGCGAAGCCTTTAAGCTGCGTTGTCGTGCGCTCGTCCACGTAATTCCTCTCCACAAGAGACCTGGCTGCGATGTAGAGCGAGGAGTGGACCAGGAGCGGTGACTGCACACACCAGGGCACGTAGTGTAAAAGGAAAGGATTGTCGGCATCGGGTACACCGTCGAAAGAGCCCTTGAAGTGGTTCAGAACCTGGGAAACTAAGTAAGGTGCGTCTCGCATCAGCCCCGTCTACAGTTGATTGTGTGGTATTGACTTACATGTCTGAACAAGCACAACATTCTGTTTCGTGGGTTCGATAGGCAGTTGGGTCAGACCATCAGCGTGTCCTGACAAATGCCACAAGTTGTATTTCGGCTGCCCCTCTTCGTCTGGTGAGCTGCTATCACCAGACCCGGATGTGGTCTCATAGGAGCTCTCAGATAGATGTCTCCGACTAGCGGAGGAAACGTCATCTGTCGGCTCGGCCGTGATGTCTTGCCTAGGTGGCAGACAGTCCGTTCGATTCGGGGGTACTACCCTGAACGCATCTACCGGGGTCCGACTACGATGGCGTGAGCTGTTCAAGGGCCGAACTCGTTTGTCAAATAGGAATGCTCGTGGTTTCGTTGTCGGCAAGAGCACAGGAAACTGTGACAATGGACTTCGGCTACCGCCTAGATCACTGTGACGTGCGCGGACGTGTAAGATAGCTATCGTTTATGTGTCAAGGGAAGATTTCCAATACTGACTGCCTGGGGCCATATTCGCAGATTGGCTGAGGATATCTCCTTTTGCAGTTGTTGCACGGAAGTCCCTGATTGCACTGTTTACCAGTCTATGTCAGCAAGCCACGACAGAGAACTCAGCTCGACCTCTTGCGGACTCTACCTTCTGTTTTCTCCTTCTACACTCGGTGCACGAGGTAGTCTTCCGTGATGCGCGCGGGACAAGACCCTGGGGCTGCATGGTTCAACATGGTCAGACTCAACCATATCGATGCCGTCGGGTAAGCAGCAGCCGTCGAAGATGCATTGGAAAGGTAAATGCCGATCGCTTTTGGGGGCCACGGCAGTTCTTTAAATGCCCCCCCATGATGTCAGACAGCGGTCGCGCGAGAGCTCTGCTGAGGCCTCTCTGCCCCCTACGTGTGTTCAATTGGAATGCCAGCCAGCAGGCATAGAGTTAGAGACTATTTACCGGACCCAGTGCCTTGGCATCGAGCCCGGCGCCGGGTCGCCACCAATGGCAGCGCGGGTAGCAGCCCTAGAAAAGAAAAGGTCAGACTGGGTTGGCATCATCTGGAGGGCCTGAATTGTTTGGTCCGTAAGCGATGAGGTCAAGCCACCGGGGTGCTAGCGCAGCATGGCGACCAATACAGCTCGCACTCATCATGCTCAGCTGCCTTAGCGCCCCCGGAGCAAGCCGCTCGACCTTTGATCGTGGGACACACCCTTTCCCAGGGAGTTTCCTGACAAGAGGGAGGGTAGGGGGTCTAGACCTGTCCACATGCCCCCCAGGGCCAGGAGGAGTCCAGTTCGACCTCTGGCGTTCGAGTGACGTACGTGAGTCAAATCATGGGGAAGCAGAGTCACACACATTCGTGGCTGTAACAACCTGATTTCTATTTGAGAAACAGGCACCAACATTTGGATTGATTCGGCTATGCTATTTCTTTGCTAGGACTGGCGCCTGTCACATCTCACGACAAGCCTCCAAACCCGCCATTCGCTGCTTGCCTTTTGTGGCATGCTAAGCCATCAAGCCACTTCGTGCTGCGACACTTGAGGCTCCTTGGCGCTGGTCTCCGCAATCTCCGAAGGCAGGACTTGGCCGTGCTTGTAACTGCTGAACTTACGAACAGGTACGTCTTGCAAGAACAGGTAGTCGAGCTCCTCAAGTGTAAGTCCCTGGTCAACGAAAGGAGAGTCAGCATGTGGTCTGTGGTACTCGGGGCGACGGCGGCCAGAAGATCACTCACCCCTGTCTCCGGGATGCAGAACCAGGCGAAGAAGATGGCCAAGAGGGCGAATGAGCCGAAGATAAAGCCAACTTTGGGGCCCAAAGCAGCATAAGGAGCGTAGAGGAGATAGGGCAGACTGAACGTGATGGAGAATGCGACTGCAATGTTGACCACACTCCCAGTGGCGTAGGTGATATCTCTAAGTCTGGTAGTGGGAATCTCGGCGGTGATGACATGGGACAGCGGCGCCCAGCCGAAGCAGTAAGCTGCGTTCAGGACAACAGTCATAGCTGTAATGCCGATCTTGTACTCTCGGCTTGGGTTGGCGACTGAGCCAAGACCGCCCATCGCGACCAGAGCACCGCCCTGGATGCAGGTGCCAATCATCATCAAAGACCTAAGCAGAGATCGCCATTAGTCACTCGTTGAATCTAAATTGAAGCAGGGTGTTCGTACTTTCGGCCGACCTTGTCGTTGATCCCCATGCAGAGGAGCACGGCGGCAATAGCGCAAACGGTATTGACGGTAGACATGACGAACGGGTCGATGGCGCCGATATCCTTCAAGAATACCGTGCCATATTTGGAGCCGAAAACCTGTCCAGTAGCCTGCAAGAAGAAATTCGTTCCGAGCACGATCAAGGTCCGCTTGAGGTTTGTGCCTTGCCAGATCTCCTTGAAGGAACCCGTCTCGGCCGTGAGTTCCAGTGTGCCCTTCAGAATCTGGAACTCCTCCTCGATCTGCTCGTCGGTAAACGCTCCCTGTCGAAGTAGCTGGAGATTGTGACGAGCTTGCTTATCGCGACCCTTGAGTAGGAGCCAACGCGGCGACTGGGGTTGTGTCATTAGAGTCAGAGATAGATACAAAGGAGGCTTGGACGAGACAAGGCTGCGGCTTACCTCGGGGATCCAAAAGGTACCGGTGAACAGAATGGTAGGGATAATGAACAGCGTCCCGAAAGGGATCCGGTACGAGTTCTCGTTAGGGATCTTGCTGGTCCCCAGGCAGATCAGCGCCATGATGAGGCCGCCGACCATGATGCCGAGTTGGTAGGTACCGACAACGAAGCCTCGGACAGCAGCCGGCGCTAGCTCGGACTGGGTGACCGGAACGGAGGCCAACTCCATGCCGACATACACGAAGTTGAGCATTCGGCCCACGAGAACCTGTTCCTTGGCCTGTGCCGTGATGAGGAGGATCGCCGCGATCCAAGCAAAGAAGCACATGGTGAAGAAGGACATGCGGCGGCCGAAGCGACGGCAGACAAAACTACCGAGCAGCAGGCCAGAGACCTGGCCGATAGTTGGAAGACTATTGAGCAAGGAGAGGAAGTAGGGCTCGATGGCAATGCGCTTGAGGGCCGGCTGGTACACGCCAAACTTGCGCTCAAAGGGCGTCATGGCCTGCGTGTTGTTGAAGGCACTCGTATCCATGCCAAAGTTGATCTGCGACAGCATGATGACGAAGCAGGAGAAGAACAGCCGGCCATTGAAGGCGCCAATCACCCGGTTTCCTTGGAAGATTCCGCCAGCCATGGTCAGGATAGTATGGCTCACACGGGGGAATATAGAAAAGAGAGACTGAGTATGGATGCAAGAAAAGGCGCCGATGGGGACGACCCAGAGCAAAAGGGCAAGAAAATGTGCCAGCCTTTATAGAGGAGCCATGTGTCCAAGGCAGGGTAGAGTTTTCGCGAGATATGCATCTGGGGAGTGTTCTGGGGCCCCAACTGCCACTTTCCCCGCATGGAGTAACTAGTGGATCGCGAAGTCCGGACTCTGGCCGGACGTAGATCTAGTGCCCATCCTGGCTGCTGAACTGGCCACAGGAAAGAGGACCTGATGACCAATGGAGCAGAGATACAAGTACATCTCTTCAAGTCTTGTTTTTCTACGCCATGTAACATTAGTCCAGTTCTTAGAGTCATTTTCGAGCCTCTACGAGATGAAAACCTGTCCTGTTCAGTTCTCCAGACGAAAATCAGCTCGCAGACGAAAACCCCCCCGGCAGACCTAAATTTCAGGCTGCATTGACTCGAGATCAGCTAGACTGAATGCCAAGCAAGCTTGCAAGGCGCCGGAAATGCAATAATCAGTCGCCAACGTGAACCTGCAGCAGGCTGGATCCATCCTCGGCTCCGGGCGCCGCCCGAGGGCCGTCTGACCGCCCCTCGAGCCAAAGATCGACCTGAACGAGTCCCGGTGCGAACTCCGGTGCCACTCCATCAATGATCGATGCCGGATGCCCGCCAAAGTAGGGGTCAAGGTAACTCGCTGATGGAAGTTCCTCAGAAGATACCGCAATGGTAAAAATGCATATCCTTGCTCTGGAACTTGGGAGGGCTATCCCACCACCTACAGTCGGATGGGTTTGATGGAGGATCAAGTACTTCTGTGAGCCCGTGAACTCATCTGACCATCTCTTGCCTGTCTTCATTCGCCCATCTCGACTTGGACGAGTGCCGGTGCGAGTTCCGGTGCAACTCCACTGACGCGTCCCGCCAAACATTCACTTTCGCCAGTGCACATGCCAAGAGGACAGTCCCATCGACAGCGGCACTGCCCTCTCCAATTTCAATAAAGGTCGGTCTTTGAAATGACAGCTCAAGTATCCAACGCATCTTACGCTGAACTTTTCCCGCGTCGCGACTGGTCGAGATGGGCCAAGAGAGCGATACATGCCGCGATACCTTTGCAAGCTCGTGCGGTTCATACGAAGTAAGACTTCGCTATCCCTGACAAAATGCCCACTTAGCGGGCACCTAGCACTGAGATGGGCTGGCGAGAAGGATCATGCTGTCCACAGGACGCTGCAGATCTGGAACATCCAGGCATAGCCCTGCAACTTGTGACTTGCCAGATCATTCAGCAGAGAGTAACTCCCCGTCTCACCGCGTGTTAGCGTGGTATGGACACCCCACGCTCTCTCCCATGTGGTTCTCCCACTACCCCAAACTGATTTAACGCATCGCTTGTTATAGTTCTGTGTGGTCGATGTGCGGTGCCGGTAGTCTTCTACCTTGTACAATAGGTAGGCAAGTGGGCGTCTGAACAGTTGACGGAAGTTCATCAGGAGCTACCTCGATCTTAACAGTCAATATCCTTGTCACATCCTTGGCCTGGAACTCGGAAGGGCTATCCCACTACCTAAATCCGATGGGCTTGATGGGTAGACAAGTACTTCTGTTAGCAGTCCGTCGACTAATCTGACCCTCACTCGGTAGGTAATGCCCAGGAATGCTTGGAGGACGGAAAGTGGGGTGCCATCAAAGATAGTGTTTGAGCGAAGCTTGTTTAGACCGCCAGCTGAAGATACCAAGAGGCCGGACGATCGGACATAAATCTGTCTCCTTGCCTGTGGCGATGTCAAACTGCTTTCTGACAAGAGGCATCATGAGGCGTTGGCTTGCATCGATGGTGTTCATACGAGACTTCTCCATCCCGACCCGTGACGGCAACGCGATCAACTCTGGTGGCCCGGACCTATCGACCGGCGGACGTGTCCAGCACGAAGTGACCATCTGCAGGGCGGTGATTTCTTGTTTGGCACGGTGGCCTCCAAGCATGCGGTCTATTCACGCATTGCCGTGAATCAGGTGCTCACATCACCTCTGCCTTCACGAGACCCATTGGCAAACAAAAGTTGCCGATGATGCGACTACAGCCCAGCATATACATCATACTGGACAGGTCAGCCTGTTAGCCCTTCAGCCCGATGAATAAGCCTTCGTCTGTCCACTCTGTCTGCTGACAAGGCTGTTGATGACACGCACTTCCGTGGATTCTTGTCGGATTGTATCCGCCCCAGGCACACTGGCAAAAGAGAAGTCTTGAGTACCAGGTGGATCATTGTACTTGATGAGCCCTTATTTTAACTGACAATTCTATTTGTCGGCTGTATACAAAGTCTACCCGATACAGCGGCGCCTTTCAGTCCTCCATAACTCGAGGCGCGCAATTATGTTGTTTCCATTGCTCATATTCTTATGAATCGCAGAAGAGTGCTGAGCTAAGCGGGCTCCCGCCGAGTCTATCAACGAAGGGAGGTGATTCCTCCACTGAGGGCGATGGAAAAAGCACCTCGGCAACCCCACATTGACCGACGACCATGACGTTCTGCAAACCCCAACATATTGTGTTTTGAAGGGCTTTTGGGTAGACTTGGTATTGGCACCATTGCCATAAAGCGTTGGTGCTTGGCCGGAACCTCACTAGCCCGCCGGCTTGTTGCGGAGATAGCCTGGCATGGCGTGCGGAGAAGTGCTGCCCTCTCTTTCATTGGAGGTCATCTGAGATTCGCTTTTCAGCTGAACCATTTGCTGTCCAACAGCCTTCACTGCTTCTGCCGTTTCACCACTTGACGCGGTTCGCCTATCGCTTGCTCAGGCTGTTCTCGGTTTTCTTTTGCTCGCCCTGTCCTGAAACACGTCCTCCAAAAGCATAATATCCTGGTCGCCAAAGTCAGACTTGATCCTGGGAGGCAATAAGTCAATATGCCGAGCATCGTCGATCGCGGCCCAGACGGCATCGTCTACCGAGCAGGGAGGAACCTACCGCTCATTGATCTTGACCTTCTTACCCTTCTCTTTGGTATGTTCGCAAGTCCATGCCTGATCATGTTGAAGATGTTGAAGATCCGCCGATCTGACAATTCTCTACGAACTAGACTCACCACACAGCCCGGCAGCCGATGATGACCCGGTACATATCGACGCTGCAGACCCTTCGAGGCTCATCACGAAGGCTCAGCTGCGTACGCTCACCAAGCGCACCGCTCACATGTTGGCCTCCAGGTATGGTATCGGCCGCCAAGGATCCGGACGGGACGTGATCCTCGGCATCTCTTCAGGCAATTATCTCCTCCCCACGGTATTCTACGGCACAATCGCCGCGGGCGGCATCTTCTCGGCCTCGAGCCCGGCGTCTACCCCGCGCGAACTCGCCGGCCAAATCGAGCAGATGACGCCGAAGCTCCTGATTTGCAGCGCCGACCTGGGACCAGTCGCGCTCGAAGCGGCGCAGATAGCGGGGTTCCCAAAGGAGTGCGTCTTGGCGTACAGCGGCGACGGCGCGAAGGGCGACTACGGCTTTGCCCTGAACGAAGCTGCGTCTGGAAATGCCGTACCGATCTCGCAGCAGCAGCTGGATTGGGAGCGGATCACCGACCGTGAAACCCTCGAGAATAGTACTATCTGTATCCTCTTCTCCAGCGGGACCACGGGCAAGCCCAAGGGCGTGCGGCTCAGCCACCAGAACCTCGTTTCCGAGGCCCATCTGACCCAGACGGTCAACAAGGAGTGGTTCGCCAAGAACAACCCCAGCTTCGAGTACCGCACCATCGCGCACCTGCCGGTCGCGCACATCGCGGGCATCCAGGGCTACCTCGTGAACAGCCTCTTTATGGGCGGACCCATCTACTGGATGCCGCGGTTCGACTTTCCCAAGTTTCTCGAGTACAACAAGAAGTACCGCATCACCTTCTTCTTCACCGTGCCGCCGATCTACCTATTGATCGCCAAGAGCCCCCTCGTCACGGACCAGTTCGACTCGCTGGACAGCGCGGTTACCGGCGCGGCGCCGATGGGCAAGGAGCTGCAGGCTGCGGCGACGAAGAAGCTTGGCAAAGGCAAGGTAATCCTGTGCCAGACGTGGGGACTGAGCGAGACGACTGGCAGTATTACGCTGCTCCCTAAGGGCGAGTTCGACGGTACTGGCAGCGTGAGCGAGCTTGTGTCCAACCACGAGATGAAGATCGTCGATGACAACGGCAAAGACGTCGAGCCGGGACAGGACGGAGAGTTCTGGGTCCGAGGCCCCGTAGTGACCAAAGGGTACTATCAAAACGAAGAGGCGAACAAGAGCTCTTATGTGGACGGATGGTTCTGCACAGGTGACATTGGTCACTTCAAAGACGGTCTGTTCTACATTGTGGACAGGAAGAAGGTACTTACTTCACAGGCATTATACTGTGTTGAGATGTTGGCTAACAATGAGAACAACAGGAATTGATCAAGTACAAAGCCACCCAAGTTGCCCCGGCCGAACTGGAGGCGTTGCTTGTGTCGCACCCTTTGATCCAGGACGCAGCAGTCATTGGTGTTCAGGGTGAAGGCACGGAGGTGCCTCGGTGAGTGAATCCAAGACCTTGAGGGAGGTGTGTCGATGTTTTACTCATTCATTTATAGAGCGTATGTGGTTGCGGACCAGAAGAAAATCTCTGCCGAGGACATCGCCCGGTGGGTAGCCGAGCACGTCTCCAACAACAAGAAGCTGAGAGGAGGAGTGGTCTTCATCGACGCCGTACCGAGGTCTCCTGCCGGAAAGATCCTGCGCAAAGTCCTGAGGGACTCTGCAAAGAACGAGAGACCGTCCAAGCTCTAAGACAGAAGCCACTACCATTGCTTTGAAGAGAAGGATTAGACAAGATCAACAACTACTTACATCGCTGATATTCACAGCCTTTTCGACTAGGTTTTATTTTGTACCAGCATTGCATAGTCTAGCATTTTGATCGACGTTTTACACACAGACTTTTTGGGCTCATCCTAAACCATGGATTAGCGAAACCTGAAATATTACGATTATTACTCTATAAGCGCAAACCTGAAAGCTAAAATTCCCAATTGAAAATCCCAGGGTCGACCTGGCGCCCTGCCTGCTTTGCGACAATGAGCTGAGCCGCCGGGTTGTCATCGGTCAGAAACATGTACTGATGCACCTTGAGCTGCTGCCCTTGCCTGTCTGTCCTTCCAAAACACTGGACCTCGTCAGCCTTTGAACCTAGGGGGCCTGTAATTACCTGGTAGTTTGCAATCTGCAGGTTGAGACCCGTGCCGCCCGAGTCAAAGGAAGTGATCAGAATCTCCGTGCAGTTGCGGGGCCGCAGGCTGTTGAAGTCCGCGAGCACTGCTTTCCGGTCCACCTGCTTCTGCTCCGGGTGAAGGATCCCGACTCGCAGAGAGGGTTCGACCTTCCGGAGCGCCTTGTACAAGAAGACTGCTTCTGCTAACCGCGGAGTGGTGATCAGCATCTTCTTCAAGGACAAGTCATCTCTCTGGTCTCGCTTGCACCCGGACGCGTCTTCCTTGGGCCGCTGCTGCCGGTCCGCCCTCATGTGGTCTATGAGGACGAGGATGGCGGGCACCACCGGACTCCCCTCCATGATCTTGTCGAGACATTCGTCAAACAGAGCCACGTCGTCGATCTGCCGCTTGGTGCTATGCCTGATCTGACGTCTGATCTGGTCCGTCCGAAGGCTCACTATACCCGGCGCCACCAACCTCGCCGCCCCTGGAAACGCCGCCAGCGTCTGCAGCGTGCACAGCTTGGTGTACATCGTCGGCGACTGGAGCAGCGCCGCGAGGTCTTGGGGGTCCCTCCCGCTGCCGAGGATGAGCCGGGCCATGGCCCGGACGTCCCCGAGGAACTTCGGCGGGGTGCGCAGCGTCATGTACCCGACCCTCGTCTCCGGTTCGGCGCAGATGGGCGCGCCGAAGAACTTGGAGAGCTTGGTGTGCCGGACGACCATCCGGCCGAAGAAGAAGGCGACGGCCTCGCGCTTCAGGGCGTGGACCTGCCCGTCCGTCGCGGTCAGGGCGATGGCGGTCTGGTGCAGCTTCTCCAGCGTGTCGATCTGCTCGAGGCTGGTGAAGTGCTGGCGGTGGCTCGTCGCCTTCCAGCTCTCGCGCGCCAGGATGTCGACGACGGGGGCCACGTCCCCGAAGCCGTGCGGCATCGGCGTGCCCGTGACGGCCCAGAAGTGGAAGTCGCCGTCCATGAGGGCCTTGTGCTTGCGGGCCAGGACGACCGGGTGCCCGTCCCTCGGGACCTGGTGGAACTCGTCGACGAACTGCAGCCCCACGGGGCAGCTGTAGACGGAGTCCTTGCGAACCTTGCCTCGCGCGCCAGACGACGGAGGAATTCTGAACTCGGTCTGGAATCGGGTGACGAACGCATCGGCCCCGTGGCTCGTCAAGAAGATGTACCGCTCGGGCTGTCTGCGCGGGTCCTCGTCGAACTGGAAGACGGAGTCAGGGTCGCCCGGCCGCACTGGCCTTTGGGTCTTCGGCGGCGCGTCTTGGCGAGCCTTCGATGTGATCTTGAACCTCTTGTGTATGTCTTCAGGTGGTTTAAGAGCCCCAGTCGTGTTGGGGTAGTACTTGTACGGCTCAAAGTAGCGATCTTTCAGCTTCGCTCGAGTGAGAAGCTCTGCCCAATCCGACAATGTCGGGCTCGGCACCATGAGGAGACTCACACCCCTGGGAAGGAAAGGGGCAATCTGCCTCGTGACTCCCTTGGCGTTCGCGTAGCATTCCATGTCCGCGAGGTTTTGACATTTGCACGGGCCTTGACTATGTCTCGGTGAGTGCACCCAGTACGGCGCCGAGGGGCGGCCTAGCTTCTTCCAGTGCTCGCGTGCTTCCCACTCCCTCTCTACTTCTGCCCTATTGTAAGCAATCAGTGCCCGAAGCACGACCACTGTCAGGATGACGTGGGATTTACCTGTGCCCGGAGCGTCGGCGAGGATACCGCCGCAGATGTCGCGATCCAGACGCGAAGTGAGCATCTGGAAAGCGGCCCACAATTGCCTCGGCGTGATGCTCAATCTAGTCTGGGGGAGGTCGATGGATCTCACCAGAGGATTCTTGTGCCTGTTTGGGTCGAGAAGGAGCAAGGAGCAGCATTCTTGCCACTGGTTCTCGCTCGGTTGGGCAAAGGGCGGGATAAGGGATTCCAGATCCCCTGTAAAGTCCCCGGGGCCATCTACAACCTTGCAAGTTGCCTTGAGAGCTGCCAAACCTGTGCTATTCCCATGTTTGTCCGCTTTGAGCGGAGGGAAGCTTGTCATGGTAGCGGTCCCTGGCCTAGCGGAGGCAGGCTTTGGCTTCTTTATTTTGGCTCTAGCGGCAGCTCGCGGCGGCAATTTCTGTGATGGCTGTCTCTTGTCCTCCGCCGACGGGGCAACCTTGCGGCCCGATGATTGAGGCCGAGGAGGTTGACGAGCGCCTTTCACCCATCCCATCCACCGAGGCAGCCTGGACAGAAACGTGCCTGATCTGGACAAACGCGTGCTGAACGGTATGATCAGGTCTTTGACCATTCTGGATAAGCCATGGCTGTTTGAAACTGGAACCATTGCCTTTCTGGTGTCGACACGCACGGGTATTCGAGACGTGTGCTTGGAGGTGCGGCTCAGATAGCTGACGAGACTCCTTGCATCATCGATTGACGGGCAGTACTGGCTCCTGGTTCTTGACGTCCCATGGCTCGATTTAGGGGAGACTGGTGGGCTCCCAGGTGGTGCAAGGCTGGCAGCCGTGAAGAGAGTCGAAGTGTCGTTCCATATCTCGCATTGTGGTTCCAGCGTCTCAAGTGCGGCTGTCTGTTCTTCCGCAGGTGCCTGTTCTTCCTGCACTTGTTCTGGAACGGTCGCAGGAACAGACTTCTCTACGAGGAAATAAATGAAGTCAGCCTTCTCGGGCTCCTTCAACAATAGTTCCTCCACCTTTTGAAGGACGATTGCAAACCCTCCGGGAGGGTCAATCCCGTACGTTTGGCTCAGGTCGCCCAGCGAGAGCCACAGCCGGTATGTGTCCTGCGAGGAGAATTGCAAACACTGCCCGATTGTCGAAAAGAACATATTCTCGTCGAAGTTCTCCGGGCGATACGGAAAGCTGTAGTCCAGCCCTGTGCTGTCAAAGGAAGCACACGAATCGACGCTTGAATTGGCTTGTCCCTCTGCTTTGAGCCTCTGAAAAGCATCTCCCTTCTTGATGGTGCTGGGATTTGACGCCCCGCACATCGTCAGATTGACCCCGACGGCACTCAAGCTTGCCGAATCCAGATTGCTCCGAGGTGCTGTGAACACACTGCTTCTTGGACTCCCAGAGCCCACCTCGGACATTGGGTCAATCTGGTCGGGGTCCTCATTTCGACTGGGAAAGAAATATTGCAGCTTCGTCGAGAAGCCCAAGACTTCTCGCGTCTCGTTTAAACTCACAACAGTGCATCTGACGTTGCCGAGATGCTGCTCAAACCTGTCTCTCAGATGGCGAACCTCTGGTCTTGAGACACCGAGTGCCTGTTTTGCAGCCAGCACACTCGACAGGTGCTCGTCACCTGGTTGAATGGGTACCAAGGGGCTTTCCGGCCCCTCGTGTATGCGTCCTTGGGAGGGGGAAGGGTTTCGAGGTGTGTGAGGACTCTTTGGCAGACCCTGTCCCGGGCTGGGTCTGATGCCTAAGCCTGCCGCAATGGTGGTAGAGCTCGAGGTTGAACCTGACACCGAGGAGTCGACTTCGGCGGTTTCGGGTATGGCGCTTAAGGAGTGCCTAGACTTCCTTGGTATCATATTGATAGTCGTTTTCGTAGGCATCTTGCCTGACTTCTAGTTCGAGCAACGGTCGATATATACTTTGTGTAGAGTATACTTAGAAGTGCAGGGCTTGGTCTGTCTGTTTCTGAGCCTTCATTCTCGTGAATTTTATGAAAGGAGCAAGCGCTTCAGGTCTTGCATATATATGGACTTCCAAAAAGTGGCTGAACATTCTTTCTTTGCAAGCCTGTAATGAACAAAGTCTTTATGTTGCATGGTGTTATTGCATTGTTGTTCATATGGGCATAATTGGTCTCTTTGTTAGTTCTGAACCAGGAGCAAACAAGCATAAACTTGTATCATGTACACACTCATCACTCAAAAGTACACTACTGCATAAAGCATTCCTTCGGATCTAGGAAATAGGTTAATCCAGTCAGAAGAAAAGCTGGGAAGTATCAAAAAGGGGTCGATGAACAGGGTGAAGTATTGGGAGAGACCTTCACGGCAGACCTTGGAATGCTACATGAGGGTGTTGGCTCAAGATGGCTGAATAGAAATGACCTTGACGACCCATGCTGTCGCTGCCCATGTCATAAAAAGGGTCGGTACGCACAAAGTGTCTCGTCACATTTTGCGACACTATCTCAGATTCGATCAGCCATCTATCGACAATGTGGAGTTTAGTAGGCCGCGGTCAGAATCACCATCGAAGGGCGCAAAAGAGGACGCCAAGAGATACAGCATGAGGAAGATATGTGGAGGCCCAAAATCATCCTCACACTCTTTGCCCGAATGGAGTGCCCGAGTGATACCGGCCATCCTCGGCAAGACTCATCGAGTTAAATGACTCAGCGACCAAGAATAGCAGGGGTCAAGCGAATGGACTCTTCGTGCTTCGAACTGAGTGGGCGACATTCCCTGATCTGGCGTAGCGGCGCGGGATGGTCGGCAGGACGTTGTATTTATGCGGTGGCTCTACTTGAGGTGGCACATGTTGATCAAGACAGAGTCTCATCTGATGGCAAGTATCTCCTCTTCAGTCGCCACTTAGGGTGTCGCATGAATGCAGCCTTTGTTACGAACAAAGCACAAGGAGATTGGTCCAGGAGGGAAAGCCTTCATACAACGAGTGAGACAGCGGGGCACATCAGAGAAGTCAAAGGAATGCTGAACAAAGCCTCGGACAAAACGTCAACAGGGCGTGGTTCAGTAACTTGCTTGCCAAGGAATTTAGGCACTTTCAGCTTCCCTTTACCAGAAGAAACGTCGAGAAATCCCGTGGCCGGTGTCGGATGCCGGATGATTCGACATGGTCAGATAATTAGCTCCCACTAGCTGGGCTTGGGAGGCAAGGAGCCACAGACAACGAGGTCAAAAAAAGGCTCAAGAAGGTTATCTGATGATCAGATTAGATCACCTTAACGAATATCATTGGACAGTCGTGGAGTAGTCGCATCTGGGTCCACCAGAGCTGGAGTCTTAGTCTGAGAGAGAGCATTTAGTGAAATGACGGATATTCAAGGAAGCTCCGCAAAACTGCCCCAGTGACTACGGCTACTACCTAGTCGACCGTTTTATGCCGCTTTTGGTTCCTAAGCTTGTTAAAGGCGGTCTTCATTGCGGCAAACACGACTGCATTTAGAGAGCTTTGCAACCGTGCCTTACTTAGACGAGACAAGCTTTTGTTGCCGTCAAGTTTGGGGAAAGTGACAGCCCATCCGAGAACTTCCTGAGGTGGAAGATAATGCTTTCTCCTCGATGGGGACGCATCGCCAAGTGTCCCACCAGAAAGCTGAGTCCTGGAGAGCCAAAAGTGAAGATCATTGCCAGCTTCGGGCTCGTCAAATGTTCCCGCATCCACGGCCACGAACCACATGCAACACTAGTTTCATGCATATCGAGGTCTCGCAGGTGGGTTTCGAGGGCGACCAGCTCGTCTGCTCATGTCCGGACCGGCAAGCACTGGGCCTTGGCAGAACCTCCGCTTCCGTAGAAGGTTTCCTGCTCCACAGTTGGTCGCCTTGGATAGGAGTATCTCGAAGATGCTCGCTTCATTCTGCTCTGGTATTGGCTCTTCTTCGGCAACTCGGGACTCGGATCATGCATCTTATCATTGAACCCACCTATCAAAACAGGAGATCAGCACTGCTAGCCTCTCTCCTCCCATCGAGGCTTGCATCAAATGGTTCAAGTGGTTCAATTTTACAAAGGCGGAGGGACCGGTCAGGTCCCAAAAATACACGAGGCGAAGATGTTACTTAGAGACTGGTTCCTTCACAGATATAAAAATCCTGGATCGCGCCTGCACCCTCCGGTTTTGCCAACCAGTTCATCATCATCATCTCAATCTCCTTCTTTGCAAAGTCTTAACCTCAAGTTGAGAACAACTACACAGATATTCACATAATGAAGTTTACTCTTGCTTCTGCTGTTGCCTATTTGGCAGTCCTCGTCAAAGCCCAGCTCCCAGATGGGGACATTCCAGGCTGCGCCGTAAGTTGGTCATGAGTTTCAACTCCTTCACCATGATACAGACAGCGTTTTGTCAATGATCTGACCATCTCCCACAGGCTACCTGCTTCCTCCAGGTCTACATGAGCAACTCTGCCATCCTCGCCAACTGCAAAGAGGACAACATGTATCTCTGCTTCTGCAAGAGCAACTACCTGCCCCTCGCCTACCAGTCGTGCGTGTGCAGCACCTGCCCGGCTGCTGATAAGGCGGCTGCGCTTCAGTACGGCAAAGATACGTGCGAGCGTAAGTGCCTTGAGTCCCCTTGTGAGGCGCAGAGATGCGGTCTGGCTAGGCTTCGCGCTAATGTTTCCGTGCGCAGTCAACGGTGCTCCCATCGACTGGATAGGCGCCTCTTGCTAGATGCTTCCGCACAAAGCAGACTAGGGATATGGCTATCTTTGGTGAGGCATCGCAGGAGGATGTACGTAAAGCCCGCCCTAGTGTCTTGCTGCCTGTCCAAATATGAATAGAACAAGCTTTGATGTTGGACAACGTCGTTTTATCACTCGTAGCAACATACTGTGGCACAAGTGAAAGGATCCGAGAGTCCAGTCTTAAAGTCAGAGACGAGACGATTATGGTGTTGGAGGTGGGTAGTGTACATCAGCACCCTTGGCCACGGGCTCTTGGAACATCTATGGAACATTCTTTCTCACAAGCATACGTCGCACTCTGCCTAGCCTGGTTGATATTCCTCCAGATACCGACCGTTCATTCGAAACTACGTTCAACAACGCAGAGCCTACCTCACGAGCACAGTCTTTGCTAGACTTGTTTCGCTTCACCGAACTTTCTCGACCACTTGGTCCATCTTAATGCCGAATTTTCCCACTAGGCGATCTCCTTCATTTGTCTTCTTCGGGATGTTTTGGCACTCAGGAGCATTCAAAAGGCACAATATTGTTCACTCCATCTCTGTCAGTTCGTGTACGGCACAGCAACTTTGGAATTGGGCAGAGACCCCGCCGCAAATCCTCCAGTGGCTGCCTTTAGGCGGAGTTTTAGCGTATGGCACACTAAATTAGCCCCGCCGCCATGACAGACTCCGATGCGACCGTTCAAGGTTGCTTCGGGACTTGCATGTAAAAGCTCCGAATTCAACTGACGGCCCGTTTAAGGCCCCTGGTTTCAGACATTTATCGTCTTTTCCCCAAAAGGTATTTCTGTCCGTCTGGATTTGGACAGTCTATCGAAATAACGGAGACGAGGTATGCATGTATTACGCCACTGCCGCGATATGCTGATTGAGTGACGCAGTTCGTCGATGTTTTGCCAGACCGCCAGACCAGACGACCAGCCATCTACTGCCGTACTTGTATCCAGGTGCTCGAGCAATGCCGGTGCAAGCGAGGCCACAAAGAGTTAGACGAATAGCTATTCTTTTTACTCCAGCCAGCGCGGAGACTTTGAGCTGCATTGCCGGGGATCCTACTGAGAACTTGGTAGCGACAACAAATTACCGAGAGACTTGTCCAGTTCTGGGAGCCGCATCGGATCAGCTGAGATCGATCCCTTCAGGTCTGGGGTCTGAAGCAGGGCATCGCCAGTCACCTCATCCAGTCCTCCGTTGGCTGAGCTGGGAATCGAGTCTCGGCGTGGCTGTCCAGCCGACATTGAGGCGCCCGACTTCGCCTGCGCAGCTCCCTATCTGGTCTGGTGTCGCTGACGGGCGTTCTGTTCCCTGAGCCAGATCGCATCATGGATGCCCTGGAAGGGTCAAAGCGCAAACTGGTGGGCCTGGAACCTACTGCTCGGAGCGGTCGCGGTCCCAGAACAGGACCAGACCGCCGAAGGGAAAGCGACATCTCTTCCATTGTCCATTGCAAGGCCTGCCGACCGGACCTCAGACCCGACGACGGCACCAGCACCCACCACAGGCGTGATTGATTGTACAAGTACCAAAGTAGTCCTCGCTAAGCGGTGCATTGACCCGAAAGAGGCCTGCGGATCTGAGCATCGCGTCCAGCCTCTGATAGGTTGGATCCGCGTGGATGGTGAGCGATCTGCCCGGTCGTCGTGCCTGTGTCCGGGGTACATGCCCCTTTCCTCTGCCGATCTCAGGGGTCGGCTTCGTCTGCTTGGTCTGCCTCTGGCCCAATTCTCTCTCCCCACAACGGCTCATATCCCCGTCAAAGCTGGCCATGGATCACGGTGTTCGCGTTGCAGAACTCTCTGACCCCGGCAGTCTCGAGGACGCCTCGACGTCACCTCTCAGTTGCCCTGCTGTGGAGCCGAGTCTGTGTTTCGTTTTGTCTCCCTGGAACCGAGCAGGTCGCCAACGTGACCTCGACACCCTCTTCGAGTGTCTTTCTGCCCGTCTTTCCGTTTACCAAATTGGTGGGATACGAATCAAGCAATTTATCCATAGCTTGTCTAACTATCCCGCGCGACACACTGTCGCCGCCTGTGGCATTACGTTTCCGACCTTTCGCTTGTTTCCTTTTGACACCTTCTTTTCATTTGTCTCGGCATTCAATTACCCCAGATTTCCGCCTTTCGTCTGGATGCCGGCGCTTCCCCAGATAGTTCTGGGATTCTCGACTGCAAGCTTCTCGTGACGACACATGCTGCACAAGACACCGAGCCCTTGACCATGCTCGTATCTTGATAAACTCTGCAGAGTAGGCTGGCAGAGACAGCCTGACAGCTCGACACCCGACTCCGGCGCTTACGGGACCAGCCTTTCCCGCCGTCAGTGACACGATGAACGAGACATTCGACCCGTGGGGGGATCCCGCGACGCGTGAGCACGACAGCATCCAGCTCAACCTGGCCGTCTGCGCCGTCCTGACCTGGCTGATATCCGCCGTCTTCGTCGGCCTGCGCGTCTACACCCGCCGCTTCCTCCTCAAGGTCTTCGGCTGGGAGGACACCTGCATCATCCTGTCGCTGATCTTCGCCGGCGCCATGACCGCGGGCGCCCTCGACCAGATCGTCCACGGCTCCGGCAAGCACGCGTGGGACATCCCGGCCGGCAACTACACGCCGCTCGCGCGCGCCAACTGGTACACGGTGCTCTTCTACTTCCTGTCGCTGGCCTTCTGCAAGCTCTCCATCCTCTTCCTCTACCACGGCATCTTCACCTACCAGAGCGTCCACATCGCCGTCTACGTCGTCGCCGCCATCGTCATCGTCACCAACGTCTGGAACGTCATCGCCACGCTGACGGCCTGCATCCCGCTGCGGGCCTACTGGGACGTCCGGGCCATGCCGGGGGCGCGCTGCTGGGATGCGTCGGTCTGGTGGACCAACCTCTCGCTGCACATGGGCACCGACTGGCTCATCTTCCTGATGCCGCTGCCCGTCATATGGCGGCTGACCGTGCCGAGGAGGCAAAAGTTTATCCTGGTGGGCGTCTTTGCCCTCGGCTTCTTGTACGTACACACAAAACTTTCCCTCCGGTCAACCTAGCGTCTGATGTTCTTTTCCCTTTTTCTAACCTGAACCAATGTTTCAACCGATCCAGCGTCTGCTTCGTCTCCGTCTTCCGCCTCGTGAGCTTGATCCAGGCTCAAAAGGAGATGTCCCACGACTTCTCCTACCACAACGCCAACCTCGGCTACTGGACCTCGGTCGAGGTCTCCTTCGCCATCGTCTGCGCCTGCCTCATGACCCTCAAGCCCCTCGTCTCGCGCTTCTTCCCGTCCTTCTTCTCCCCGACGCCGGTGCACTCGGTGCACTCCCAGGGCGGCAGCACGACCGCCGGCGGCGGCGCCTCGTCGACCCGGCAGATGCGCCTGCGCTCCAAGTTCAGCAGCCCGCTGGACAGCCCTCTCTATGGCGGCCGGGGGGGTCTCCGTCGAGAGTTCGGCCGGCCGCATCACTACAACGAGCAGAGTGCGCAGGAGAGGGGGCTGGAGAGCTGGTTCGACGATGACGACGCTCGTCTGTCGCAGGATGATGGGAGGAGGGGAGCGCGGCACTCGAGACGGATGAGCATCGAGGAGATACCCATGGACAGCCGTGACACCGACCGGTCACGCGAGGAGGCCGCCGCAGCCCAGTTTCGGGACGGGGTAGACTCGCCTTCCGACACAATACCGCGTGCTTCGCTGCGGCCTCCGCCTCCAGTCGTGCGGACGCAGAGCAGGGATGGCCCCGGCGGCACGTTCCTCGCATCGCTGAGCGACGCAGGCGGCCGCAGCCCGTCGGTGCTTCCGCCGCCATCACCCGCTGGCTCGGTAGGCGGCTCGACGTTCGGCGGGAGCAAGGCCGAGTTCTACGACTCGTCCTCGGAGAAGACCTCGCAGGAGTTCGGCACCGTGACTAGTACTACGGCTACTACTACTACGACACCGGCGGAAACATTTGGCAGGCGGAGGTAGCGCCCGATACGTGCACCTCCACACACACCCACGGCTTTGTCGACCTCATACCCTTTTCGAAACAGTCGCTTGTGTATTTCTTTTTACGATATGAATGCTACGAGATACCCCCTGGGATAACATGGATGTTTTTTTTTTATATTGGGACAGGCGGAAAAGGCCACAAATGTATATAGGGTGCAAAAGATATTGTGTGCATGGCCAGGTGCCCTCGGTGTGAATTTACATAGATAATATCTCTGTTTTTACAAACGTCAGCCCCGGTACCAGACTTCCTTCACCACCCTCGAAGCTAGACAAGATATGGCTGTGGCGGCCCCGCCTGTTTCTTGATCACTCCTTTGAATGAACAGCGATTACTGTTCTTCCCTCCGTGTCATAGAGAGAGCACCGCTTTGTTCGTCGGGAAAAAAGAGGCGTCCTCGTGAAGGCCTTTCTTTAGCGAGCCCCCCCTGACGTTACATGCATGCCCAAGACAAAAGACCTGTCAGACTCGCACAACGTCGCATCGTGGGGTGGAAATGCCACTCGACTTTAGGCGAGAGTGCCTGATAAATAGGATTTGCGGGGGGGGAGATGAATGTTGTGCAATTCTGCAAGTCCCGGGCGCGTAAGCACTGGTCCCCCTCCGCTCAGATTGAAAGAGGTTCGGTGAGTGGTAGTGTGTTTGCGGTCACAGGCTTGCCTCTCCGTAAATAGGTCGCAATTTCGCGGTCAATTTTTGCAAGCTTTGTCGTCGCTCCGGAAATGTAGTGAGGCGCGCGTCGTCTCTCAGTCGTCGTAGCAGTTGTGGGCACAACCGACGCCCGTGACAAAATGTCCGATTGCCGGGTTGGCCCTTTTGAGTCGCCATGTCAGATTGGTCGGACTCTTTCCCGCGGTGCCCTTCGGACTAAAATGCTGTCAGTCCCGTAGGTAGCTCCATCTTCTTCCGAAAGGAAAAAAAAAGGCGTTGCCGTTGCGTTCACCCCCCGGCAAGCAAGTCAACCGGCGGGTACCGCGACACGGCCAACCGCGCCGCCAGCTCGCGCCGCGGCCACCGCAGCGGCGGGTCCCACTCCGGGCCGAGGCCGTACATGGCGGCGCCCGCCGTCCGCAGCACCCAGCCGTCCATGTACCAGCGGCGCGGCGCCCGCGCGACGGCGGTGCACCAGTTGACCAGCGCGACGAGGGCCGCGGGCTCGCCCCGCACGAGCAGCGAGACGAACTCGCGGCTGACGCGGCCCGGCCACCAGATCAGGTGCTTCCAGGTGTGCGGGTGGCCCTGCGTGTCGACGGCCCACTCCTGCAGGGCCCGCGCGGCGTCGCGCAGGGCCGCGCGGTCGGCCTGCCTGCGCGGCAGCGTGCGGCCGCCCCCTTCTTCGACGGCGTGCCGCAGCTCCTCGGTCGCGTCGAAGCAGGCCTCGTCGAGGGGCTCCGTCTGCCGCAGGATGTTGCCGGCGATGACGTGCAGGAGCGGGCTGCGGTCGAACCACGGCTGCAGCTGCACGGCGAGGAAGGCGTTGCTGCGCAGCGCGAAGAAGGTCTCGAGGTGGTCGTGGAAGTAGGCTCCCGCAGGGTCGGCGGCGGCGGCGGCGGGCCCGCCCTCGACGACGGAAAAGTAGAAGAGGGTCATGGAGACGCCGAACATGTAGGCGGCGAGCCAGTTGCGCTCGTTGAGGGCGACGACGGCGGCGCGGAACAGGCGCGAGGCCTCGGCGTGGTGGGCGCAGGCGGCGACGAGCAGGTCGCGCTGCGGCAGGGGCGCCGTGCGGTACCGCTGGATGGCGGCGAGGGCGTAGACGTTGTGCCGCAGGAAGGGGTTGGCGGCGAAGGTGTCGCCCAGGGCCTGCTCCCAGGTGGCGCGCTCGGGGGCCGAGAGCACGAGCGGCATGGACGGCATGGCGGTGAGGAACTCGATGCTGTCGAAGTCGGCGATGCCCGGGTCGAGGCAGAGCGGAGGCGTGTCCCCTCCGTCGGTCGCCGAGGTCGAGGCGGTGATGCCGGCGCGCCGGAGGGAGGCCGGGAGCGGGTTCAGCAGGTAGTCGCACTCGTCTCCCCTGCGGGCGCAGTTCCCGCAGATCGGGTGCTGGAAGTCGCATCGCTAACGAGATCGCCACGAGTGGGAGTTAGCCTTCCCGGATGGCTGGCAAGACAGACAGACAGACAGACATGTGCGGGGTGAAGATTGACAGGACCGATTGAGAACGTGATATGAGGGACAGGGGGACACATACCTTCCTTCTCCGCTTACACTGGCCGCAGCCATTGCGAGACTTGGTGTGAAATCTCCGAGAGTTGCGGGCCACGGTATTGGACGAGGTCATGATGGGCGTGACGGCAGTGGTGGTGGCGGCATCGTACAGCGCTTGGATGGCAGAGATGGATCACACGACGGCGGCGACCTCGTAAGAGCTTCCTTGCCTTCCATAAGTATGCAGTCGAAGGATCTGGAATTAACTACTGCTTCGGGCCCGAAGGCGTCTAGGGGATGACGACAAGGCAAGTTCCGTCGGTCGCGACATGATGCACCCCAAGGCAGACACAGCGTCCTTTTAGGGAAGGTCGAGCAGTCAGAGCGATCAATGGCCGTCAAATTAAGAACGTAGTCGACCCTTGCAAGCTGAAGAAGGTGAGTGGGCGCAGGCGGGACGGGGAAGCAAGGCAGTCCAAGCAGCAATTGGGGCGGGTTCATCGACCTGCCCAGGAGCTCGGCTCCAGGGAAATCGAGATGCTTGCAGGCAGACTCTCCAAGAGGCACCCCAGTCAGACCAGGCCCATCCCACGATTCCAGCACTGCCTGCCATCCCCGGCTAATTTTGCCGCGACTGCCCGCATCCATCATCTTTCTGATTTGGACCATTTGGAACGGCGCGGCAAGGGGCCTCATGACAAATAAGCAAGCCCCGGCGGCTATCGGTGGATTCGAATAGGTGCTGTATTTATGGAAAAAGAGCACCTGTAGCTCGGATATCATAAGTTTCGTCAGTTAAGAACGCGCGCCTCTCAGCGACCCCTGCATATATGACCATCATGATCATATGGGGGAGGGGGGCCTCGATTTGGAATGCCTCTGCCCAGGTCTGCAGGCCATTTCGACTAGTCTGATCCATGGCAAAATGACAAAGCTATGACAGAATTAGTCGGCGACCGGATGAGTCTGGGTGGCCAATGAAGAACCCCTGTCAAGCGCTCAGAAAAATAGCCCGTCCATGTCAGATCCGGATCAGGTTAAGCAGAGCCTTGTACACGAAATATCATGCACAGTCAGATCACTGCTGCACCTTAGACGCAGCTCCACTCACACCCGCCGCAACAGTGGAATGCCGCCATCTGTTACACAAGGGCTTGTGTGACGGTCAACTGTCTGTTCCGCAGTTCTACTCTGCCTCTTTGAGTCATGTCGAGATGGATCCCGTGATGTTCTCTTGCCTCTTGGATGAAGGAAAGTTGGCCAGCCCTTGGCATGCCAGTCTACTTGCCAACATGATTGCTGAACTTTGCAAATGCTTGACATCAGCCTTTAGTAGTAGAGCAACAATAACCCAGGGAAGTATTCAGCGGTAGGTGGTACCCGATTTTACGATCCTCATCTGGGCATAGCACGGTGCGCGTCGCGTCAAACGGTTGAAGGAAAGCTACTAGGAACATCTTCACCAGTCAAGCCAAGCCAGAGAGACAAACCAAAGTTCATCATTCTCACTTCTCGAGGAAAGTGAGCACGTCCAACGCGTATCGAGGTTGCCATGTCCCGTTGACTGCGTCCCGGAGTCAGTTGCGATGCATTTTCAGACGGTGCTGCGATGGAACTTGCAAGAGCCATGCTGCTCTTTCACTAATTGTGCGATCTCATGCCCTGAACGGCCTTTCAATGGAGCTCAGACACGCCATCCATGCATTCCGAAGCCGGTTTTGGCTGCATCAGGCTTTCGCAACTATATTTCTGGCACGCATTGCTACAAGACAGCAGTTCTTTCGCCCAACCAAGTCGCTTTGCATGGCAGCACGGCTGAAGCACTCCTCGACCAGGTTGAAGGAACAAAGGGCTAGATCGACCACAAGCAGCAGAGCGCCCACCAGCGGAAGAATACTTGAAAGAGCGACTGGCCGATGTCCGAGAGAAGCAGGCCACAATGAGCGCCCGCACCTCGAACCAATTGCACCCGGATGAATCACAGTCGAAACAAACGCAGCCGGATTCATTACCGCCGAATACATCACCGACGAAGGCGAGGACCGTCGCAGCGAACCAAGCCCCACCAGCAAATATTCCAGCAACAGTGTATCCCGAGGTAGACTTTGAGCACCAGAAATGGCCCGAGGAGCAGAGGCCGGGCCGGGAAGAGCGCCCAAACAACTGCATCACCCGGCAGCTGTGCCGCGACATCCTGCGGAACTACTACGAGCATCTGGAGAACGACCCCTCGCCAGCATACCTCGAATGGGTGGGACCCGGGGTCAAGGTCGTCCTGGTCTCGCAGGACGAGACGGTGGTCCTCGTCGCGCAGTCCGACGGGCCGGTCCGCCAGCTCGACTGGAGCCCCGGCGGCCGCCTGCGCACGTTCCTCACGCTCATGGCAGACGACAGCCTAATCAACGATGTGGAGGAAGAGACGGAGTGCTGGGGGTTCAAGCCCGACGAAGACGATGACGGCATCGTCCGCTTCATGTTCTGCATGGGTGGGCTCTCCCACGGGTTTTCCCTTCCCCTTCTTCGCTCCTTCTGTTTCCTTTCTGCTAATGTGTTTCGGGTGCTGGTCTAGTTGAAGAAAATTGTCACCCGCTCTCGATGGGACACTTTTTCGGTGAGCTGGAACTCACGAGTACCCTGGAGGAACAGGCAAGGAAGATGAGTCGGCCGGAATTCCCTTGAAATGGGGCTTGTTGTATCGGTCGCACCGGAAGCGTTTGTGACTTTACGATAGCATAGCGAATGGAAAAGGGAGAAAGGCTAGCCTTGCATTTCCCTGCATGTTTTACGCCATAGGCTTTTCAGCTTCAGACATAATATTCTTGCATATCCCATCTCCGGGCTTCAAAAGTTGTGCGATTTGAATGTTCAAGAAGGTTGCATCAGGCAGGTGAAACATCATGAACCACAAAGCCAACGAGAATGAAACTCGAGACGGTAGACAGTTTTGCGAAGCAAACCTGCGTCCTTGTATTTCGTCCAACACGTCAAAAAGACATATATTTCTATGGGAAAATCTGGCAAAGAGTAACTCCGGTTCTTCACACTTGGTCTGCCAACATGCCCTCCCAAAGCCAATATAGTTGTGTGATGCATTGTAATATACAGGTATCCTCCTCCATGTGTGACACATCCCCATCCTTCCCTGCGACTAGCGCTGCTCGTGGTTGTCGGCTGAGTTGCAGGACCGGGAATATCTTCGTCGCTCGCTGGTGTGGGCCATCGGAATGCTCGCAGTCGTTCCTAGATAATTACATCTTTCCCAGGTCAGCAAGCATGCTTACTGGTAAGTCTTGCCCACCCACATCCGTCAAGATGCCTTAGATCAGTGTGCCGTTGTCAAGCGGCTGCCCATCAGAGTCTAGACAGTCGGCTACCCATGGGATAGGCCGAGTATCATCATCGACCTTCAGGAGCGCAAGGCAGTTCCACGTGGTCCATTGGGGCGCGGGAGCCAGGACGGTGCCATGACTGCTGTGGGCTTTTTCGGCTTCAGGGCTCACAAGCTCACCATGACGAGATATGGGCCTAAGGCTCACCATATCGACGCATGGGCCTATTGAGGGCTGGGTCGAAGAAAGCACGGCACGAGCAAGACGTGGCCACCACCCAGATGGGCTCAAAGAGCACGCCACATGGAGGATGGCCAGGCGGTCATGACCCAAAGGTGCGTAGGAGTGTGCGGGCCAGAGGCTCACCGCATTCACTACGATCCAGAAGTGTCCGGAAGTGCGGGCCAGAAGCTCACCGCATTCACTATGACCGCAGATACGGCGAACGAGGTCGGGGTTCGGCGTAACCTCCCTGAGCGCCAGCCCACCCAATGGTAGTCTGACTGCATCGATTGCACGGTGGATCGGTAGGCTCCCAAAAGCCCAACGTCACTTCCACCAACCCAGGCGCATGGTCTGACCTGACTTGATCCCACGCCCGGCTGGACCGTTGTGGAGTGCCTCTCCGAAGGACGAAGGCACAAAGAAAGCGACGGAATGGGTGGACCCTGGGGCGCCATGGGGCGGACGGACTTACCGAAAATATATTTGAGCCGGTGCTGATATGCTGCTGTGGCCACATCAAAATGATGAAAGGGAGGGAGGGAGGATGAAGAAAGATATGGGAAGGGTAGTGGTGAGGGAGGCGGGCTGTTGAAAAGGTTGATGGAAAATGGTTGGTGAGACAAAAGATGGAGAAGTTGGTGGGAAAGTTGGCGGCGAAGAGGGGAAATTAGGGATGCAAGAGTAGAGGGAAATTATTGTGCGAAGCAAAAAATGAAAAAGGGAAAGCTTGGGCCAGCTTGACGAGTGAGGGGCAAAGTGAAATAGGATCAAAAGGAAAAGTGAAATGTGTGGTGAGAGCAGGTTGAGATGGCAGAGAAATTGACTTGACTATGGGCTGTTGGCCTGAACCCGAGGCTTTTGGGTGACAACCCGAGCGGGGTTCAAGGGACGGGAAGGAATGCGAAGTAGAAGAGTTTGGTGTGGATGAAATCTAGCAAAAGACAAGAATGAATGTGCTAATCTGAGGAGAGGAGAAAGAAAGAGGGCAGTGGTGGATGGTGAGATCGAGAGAGGCCGGATCCAGTTGTGATGTTGGAAGAGGAAAAGGTTGGAGGGCAAGCTGGGTGGGAAAGGTTGTTTAAATACTTTGAGGGGGCCCAAATCAGGCAGGGAGTGATTTGATATTTGGACCGCAAAAGAAAAGAAAGATCGAGAGAGAGATAACGAAAAGGTGAAGAAATATAGGAAAAGGAGAGTGAAATTAAACAACTAGTTGCGGGGTAAAGTGCGAGTGCATGTGAAAGGGAACTGAAGAGCAAAGTGGAAACTGAGTGGTTGCTTTCTCGTCAATGTATTTACGTAGGCAAATTCTAACCCCAAGAACGCATAGCAACAACCAACAGAAACTGTCATTCTTTTCAGTGTTTTAGCAACTACGCAAGACAAGTTCGACCCTCTCGTTCCCTCTCAAGTCATCGTGAACTTTAGACTCAACACCATGGTTCGCAAGACATTCAAACGCCGTCCCAAGCCTGAGGCTCAGGGCCAGCCAGCGGCAGTCCTCCGGAACAGGGCCAGGACTATCCAGAATCCGATTCGATACGTCGGATCTCTCATTGGCGCCTCCAACAGTCGGGTTGCAGTGCTGCGCCTGCTCCACATGCTACTCTTGGTCGCCCTGGTGGTCCTGATCGCACTGCTGGCTCGCTATGTTCACGCGTTGACGGGTGCCATTCGTTGACTCGAACAGAAATTGTTTGTAGCCTTCAATATTCTCTGAAGGGCGAATGTATGCTGACTACGACATCTGGCAGGACCTGCATTCTTGGCTGAAGGATGAAACGACTTCCGACATCGACATTTGCGGAACTCCTCTGTGGTACTGATGAGGCTCCGCAAGGTTGTGGAATAGGTAGCCAGGAAGGGACAGGAATTTCGAACGGGAAAATGCAGACAAGCATGGATTACTTTGGGGTCAGATGGGAGGATTACTTGGTCGTCTCTGATGCTGGATGTCACTTAAACAAGTCGTAATAAATAGGAGAGGTGTACCTCGATCAATTTGACGATATGACTTGAATCCACAGCAAACGCGAATTTTAGGGGGTACATAAACAGTGTATGGTGCCTAAGCGCGACTTTGAAATCAGTATCACTTACTTCCTACTGACTTTCACCTGGCTTTTCCTTTTTCTGAGGTTTTTCTTTTTCAGATAAAGTCCAAAGCTCGCTGTTCGGTTTCGTCCCTATCCAATCTTTACCATTCCAGACACACCACCAGCAGGTAACCATTCTTCATCCTCATCCTGCAGCCAAGCTGGTCACTACCATGCCTCGCAATTCGATCCGCCGCACCATGGTTGAGGACCACGACGAGCCAGCGGTACAGAACCTCACATTTCTCTCAAAGCCATTTCTCAAGACCCTGTAGCTAATGCTTACTGGAACCCAGGATCCCGCTCCTCCGCAGTCCTCCGGCCGTCCCGCCGAGATGGCTCGCAGCCTTGCACGCCCCCGTCAGATGTCGGTTGTTGCCGACGAGCAGGTATGTTCCCAAAGTTGGTGGTCGTCCAGTAAGACACCTAACTTCCTACAAATAGGACAACGGCAACGGCAACGCCCTCATCGCGCAGCAGACGAGCCCCTGGGCCATGGCCGCTAACAGCTCCTCCGAGCGTCTCGCGCATCACGGTCTTTATGCCGCGAATCACACGATGGCTTGTCTTAGGGATGTCATTGGCGACTTTCTCAGATCCTCAGACCAGGTCGTCTTCGTTCTTACCGGAACTTTCGGCATCCTCGTCCTTGCATTCATGGTCCTGTGCTATCTGATCTGCAACATGTTTCGCAGCGGTTGATTTCCGCGAGCGGTGCGACCAGTGACTAGGGAGCTTCGTAAGTGACTTCGAGCTCATGAAACACCATGCTCGATCCGGTCAAGCTACCGAGCTGTCATCAAGGTAAGCCATGCAATCTCGTCTCACTGCGGAATCAAGGCTAACGCCTGTCAATTGCAGTCTTTGGGCGAAAACCGATTGTGGGAAGGGAATTACAAGGAAGTGGACAAGAGGTAGTACACTGTCAATGCAGAACTTGATTCGATTTCTATCCTTGTTGCGATATCATACTGGGCCATTGAGCTTCCTCCTTGCAGTGACCATGCTAAAGTTCATACTGGGATCGCACTGAGACTGCTGCACACACATAATACACACACACACACACACCACACACACTTTCTTTACTGGAAGTGCTTGGCCTCTTCCTTGAACTTCCGAGCCGGCACTCTCTGGTGGAACAAGTGATCGAGCGTCTCCGGAGTAAGACCCTTGGTCTCTGGCAGCCTGAAGAAGGTCCACACGAGAAGGATCACCGTCAGCCCGAAGGCCGGGAACGCCGCCTTGCCCTTGAGGTTGCCCGCCGTGGGGTTGAGCATGTAAGGCGCCACGACCGTGTTGACGACGCTCAGGAAGTAGTACGTGTTTCTCCCCAGTGAGATGGTCTTGGTGCGCAGCCGAGACGCGCCCACCTCGGCGGCTATGGCAAATGGGATCGGTCCGATGGTACTGCCTGTATGTCGGGTTAGGAGTTCCGTCAGCACTCCAGGTCTAATTCTCTTGGAACAAGATTGGGGGGGAGGGGAGTGGAAGTGGTTGGTATTCAGGTAGGGACGTACCGTAGCAGAAGAACCACGTCAGCAAGAGGCCGGACTGGGCCCATCGGATGCTTGCGCTCGGCGGCGCAAGGTCGAGGAAGCCCACCGTCGCCATGAGCGGCAGCATCGCTGTCAGGCCCGCCAGGTAGATCTGCCGCCGCCCGAAGCGGGTCTGGATGAACCACGAGAGCACGGTGCCGGTGAAGGCGATGCTGTAGTTGCCGAGCGTCATCTTGAACGAGTCGTTGGACGACAGGCCGGCCATGGTGAAGAAGTAGGTCGAGTAGTTCTGGATGGCGAAGCCCGGCAGGATCTGGCAGCCCCAGCTGATCATGGCGATCTCGGTGCGGCGCAGGTTGGTGCCGCGGAAGCAGTCGAGGTAGGACCCGCCGATCTCCATGGCCCTCTCGGTCTGGATGGTGTGGTCCATCATGGCGATGATATCGTCCTTGTTGAGGGTGCCCTCCGGAGCGTCCAGGATGCGGTCCATGGTTTTGCGGGCATCCTCGAGCCTGTTCTGGCGGACGAGCCACCACGGCGACTCGGGGGCGAACCAGCAGGCCACGGCGAGGAAGGGGGGCCAGATCCACTGGATGGCAAAGGGAAGTCGGTAGGACCATTCGGTCGGGTCTTTGAGCTTCGCAATGAGGACACCTGCTCCGATGAGGTGACCCATGACCCAGCACAGGTTGACCTGCAAGGGGTGAGAAAAGGTCAGCACGAGTCTCTCAGATGCGGGTAAGCATTGGCGATATTGCTAGGGCCACAAACATAAGTAGTAAGGTATCCTCGGAGGGCCATGGGGCAGACCTCGGCGGCATATCCGGGAGTGGCAGCAGCAAAGACGCCACAGGGCAGGGAACTGGTCCACTCTTGATCAGTAGGAGCTCAATAGGAGACGATGAATCACACGGGGGCATACATGAGGATGACTCCGACAGTTAGCACCGCCGCTGAAGAGGCAAAGAAGGTGCCAAAGATGGCACCGATGAGGAAGATGTGGGACGCAGCCATGACCTTGCGGTACCCGTAGCGGTCGACGAGGATTCCGTTGGCAAAGACGCCGGGGATCAGGCCGACGAGACCGGCCATGGAGAGGCCAATCTGCCACTGCGTGCTGAGAGTGTAGCCTCCAGTTCCGTTGTTCAGGGGCTGGCCAAACTTCTTTTGGAACTGCGGGTGGGCGAAGAAGGAGTTGATGAGGATGAGGTCGTACGACTCCATGATGGTGGCCATGGAGATGGCGAGCGACCACATCACGGCCTTCTTGTAGTACTTCAAGGCAGCGAGGACGGTGAGCTCTGTCTCTCTCTGCGTACCTCTGGCGGCAGCATCCTGCTCCATTTTGCCTGTCTGGACGTTGTGGACCCCGGGGGCATCCTCGACGAGGTCGAAAGTTTCCTTATCTGCCATTGTGGATAGCGTGATGGGCTTGGGGCCTCGACGGCGTAACTCAAAAGGATGGAAATAGGGGAGTTCAATGAAGTCGCCAGGTAGGATCTCCGCGATGGTCTTCGAGAATCGGCAAGGAGGTCAGACAGCCTTTATAGATGGAGGTCAAGGTCGGGAGAAACCCCGGAATTCCCCAGGCCCTCGGTCGGAACACTGCTCTCATCCCCACACCACGGAATGGAGGATCGCGCAACGGTAGCGCAGAGCAGACCGGCGCTGCTAACCCATTCGGATCACGCGCGCACCAGAGCAAATGGTGTGAGGCTATTGACTCGCTGAGTGCGCAGGCTTACTCAAACAAGCTTTCGCCTGTCCTGTTGCGCACACTAACCACAACGATCACTGGCTGCACTCGAGCTTGCGCGGCTGGAGGCTCATCACAGCATCGACAACGACCCTTGGCAATGTGGGAATAACCCCAAGACGGCAGACGCTTGACGCTTTCTGGGGTAAACTTGGGGTCCCGGTGGCACAGGAAAGTGGGAACGATGCCGGTCGGCGTGTGGGAACCGGGTCGGTAGAATGTCGGCATCGGGAGTCGGTCGGCATGGCCGCATGGGGAAAGGGAAAGCGAACATCGGCCCCCCTTTTGGTGCTCTCAGCTCATGATGCCTTGACGAATTCAACCTTTCGTTCATGACTACGCTAAACTCTATTGATACCATCCCTTGGTCCAGTTAGGAAGCAAATCAATATCCGAGGTTCCTCGATCCCATCCAAGCCTATCCCATTGCTGGCAATGTGTGCCTACGAGACAGACCCGTCCAACCTCACTCAAGAGAAATACAAGATAAGAAATTGACTGTGGCCTCTCTCCTTCCAAAAGCTGTGGCATCAGCTCAGTTACCACGAGGAGGCGTAAGAGACGTACTTTCAATACTTGAACGCATGACGCTCATGGCAACAAAAACTGGAGCTGATGCCACAGCACTTAAGAGAACACAAACGAGGCCCCACGCCCCGGGAGTTGGATCGGCACGGGCATACTCGCGTGTGAAAGTTGCATGGGAGCAAGGGTGTTCTGGGCATTCTTAGCGCTCCACCTGTCGTCGAGTGAGATCGTACGGTAGGTATCCCGAGAGGAGGTCTCGGAGACAGATCCATGTCAGTCTAGACCCCCTTCTCGCAGTTTTCTCCGCCTCATTTGCAGTTTCTCCGCCTCGAACTACCAACCCAAAACCGCATCATATTTTTTCCCAGACCCAGTCGTACGCAGCCCAGTGGTAGTTGAGGACGTAGCAGTAGAACGCGACGGCGGCGATCAGGAAGGGGATAGTCACTGAGGCCTCGATCAGGCTGATGAAGGAAATCTCCTCTCGGTGCTGGGCGAACCAGTGGCGTGTCTTTGTGGCCGACGCTCGCAGTGTGGAGAGAGTCCAGATCTGTTTCATGCCTTCATTATTAGTGACATTGCCACAAAGCTAGCGTGTTCGGGACTCGGTATACCTTCGCGTTCCAATAGGAGATGTAGACACTCAGCAAGATGCTGCTGAGGATGAGTCTCCACGGCATCTTGATCCCCTGCTGGAGGATGGGCTTCTCGATGTCGGGGTCCCGGACCTGTGGGAGCCCGGTTAGCCTTGAACGGTCGAGGGGGCTGCACACCTTGCCCTGGGAGTACATGCCTTGCAGGCCCGGGCCTTGCGAGCCTGGGACTTGCGTTCGTGGCGCTGGAGAGGGTCCCTCTTCTCACGCAACTTGGCGGAGACTCTCAGTCCAATCTGGGTGATTTCCATCGGGCGTTTGAGTCCTTGGCGCTGTGGATGCCGAAGTCGCTCTTGATGCAACTTTTTGTTCGGGTACTCCTTCTCCGCCTCAGTGACGACCGGATTCTTTCGCTTGATGACGAGAGAGCGCTCCTTAGCGCGCTCAGCGGCGAGCGCACAGGGCGTGCCGAGGAGTTCAGGTGCGTCCTTAGCCATCTCCGATCGGGTGGTTTTGACTGGAGTTGCTGAAGATGGCAGCTCAGATGGAGGTGCTGTGGTCAACCTCTGGCTAAAGAACATCTTGTCCAGACCCTTCATGGCTGCGAGCCAAGTCAAACTTTAAGTGAGATAATGAAGCGGTTCATTGGGGAAGTAGTCGCTGTAGGGAACGCCAAGGAATTACTGATGGATCGGGTCGAAAGTGAATCCAGGCTGAAAGGTTAGGGAGCACTGATTCACTTTGCAACCTGCGCTGCTAAAATTTTGCAGCACGTGCGATTGTATAGAGGTTTCAATTCTCATCTGCATTCAATTCTTCTCTCAAAAATAGCCTTTTGTTAGTTTTCGCCTTCCCTTTCTGGCCATTATCTTTGTGACCATGGGCTCTCAGTTGTGTACAAAGCCGTTGAACCTCTTCTTGGCAATCAAATGAAACGCCGTATCCCCCCCAAAGACCCAAATGTAGCAACCACCCAGGCAAAACAACGCGTCACAATGCCAACAGCCAACAATCAATCGAATTGGAAATAGCTTCGCTGTGCAGTGATGAACGTGCTATTTCCCAGCGCTGATCCCCTCCTGGCACTTCCGTGTAGCATATCCTCATCCTCGACCCTGTAAGTCACGGTCTTCCTAATCCCACCAAGCGGAGTGTCCATGCGGGGCGACTGCTCCTGGATCGAGTCGTCGGTTGTGTCCTGGGCCGGCTCCTGGATCGACTCTCCGTCTGTGTTTCTTCGGAATCGAGGGCTTGGCTGGCCATCCCATCGGCCGTGGACCACATAAGTGTGATTGCCCAGCTCGAGGTCTGGCAGACCTGTAGGGGGGCGTCTGGGTGATTCGGGATAGGTCCCGGCCCTCCGAGACGTCAGGATGCCCAATTTCGTCAGGTATGGCCCGAACCATTTCCGCAACAGCGGGACTACCATGGGCATGTTCGTCGTGACGATTGCGATAAACGTCTCCCTGCATCCCCAAGAGGAGGTCTGGAGCGCGTCTGTGGCAGGGTTCTATAACAGCGAAGGTCAGATCATGGTATGCAGGTTACGGGTCGGAATGAACCAAGGACATACGTAAATGATCTCGACACATCGCATGACTCCAGCTCCCATGACGAACAAGCCTCCGGAAAAGAGCAGGATTAACCCTGCCTTCCGCGCTGGCCGGAGCCTCGCGGTCCAAACCATCGGTATAGGAATTGTCATGAGGTAGATGTCCGTGAGAACGTTGAGAGTCAGCGTGACAAATAAATTGGCTCGCGACTCGGCAGGCTGGCAGTGCCCTAGAGTGTGGTTAGCCTTGGTCCTGGGAGAGCAAGGAAAAACTCGAGCTTACTGCCGGGATTGGGGTAGATCTGCCAATTTTGATGAAGCGGAAAGCACCCCAGCAGGATGACAAACACCACCGTGATCCAGCTGCATATGATGAAGATGAAACCAAAGTTGATACGCCGCGAGTAGTCCAGGCCATCGGTCAGGCGGATGTAGAAGACACACATCGCCGCTTTGAGGATCCAGAGGAGCAGTGTGTAAATGAGCCACAAAGCAACCTGGAGCTTTGAGCCCGACACTCTTTTATAACAGTCAGCTCTCGGGTCTTGCGGGTGCTTAATTATATTGATGACATACCTGGACTGGTACTCCCATCCATCCTCGGCGCTGATCAGCCACGCCCTTTGTGTCTCCGTCATGGCGTTGTTGGCGATGCCGTGCCACTTAACACTCACTTCGTAGGCCATTGTTGTCTCGATTGTATAAATACACTGTGACCAAGTGTGTTAGCCTTTACTCAGTGGGCGAAACATGCAGGAGGGACTGCGAATGCTCACCGCGGCGACAAGCATGAGGTAATCGTCAGGCTGGAATTTGCGGATGCCAACCTGACCAATGCGGGAGTATGTGCGCAGCGCAACCACGCAGATACCGACCCCCAAAAGTGTGAAGGCCTCGGTCGCGAACGGGGTCGCATTCTTCATCGGAGGTACGGCCATCGTATACCCCGAAATGGTGAGGTTCGCCGGAGGCCCTGATATGGTGAGATTCCGTGCTGCCCGGGCCGCGTCTTGATAATCAAGCACGAGTGAATCTGAGGCGAAGGCGCGTGCGTGTCACAGAAGTGAGAACCAGGTGAGGACCTTGAAGTGGATTGCAAGCAAGATCAACATTTCCGAGGACGACGAGAGCTTCTTTGACGTCCTTGGTGCAGGCGAGAGGACAGTGCTGGGTTCCTGGGAACGCGTCGAGGCAGATTGGGCTGATGGTAACGGAGAACGGACGAAAACACACCGCCGTGAGGCTCTCAAGTGAGATGGATGTCGGGTGTTTCTCAGCGTCGTCTCACCTTTTCCCGAGGTTCTCTTGATAAAGCCCGCAGAATCTCGAGTGTGAATAATAGCTCTGTTCTCAGGCTTGGCATCAGACTTGAAAATTTGGAGGAAGGCACAACCTGCACCTCCAGCGTCACAATCTCAGCCTCGGACATGAGAGAACACATTTGATGCACTGGATATTTCGACGCCGATTCCATTAGCCAACCCATGGGTAGCTCAATTACTTGGTGCATAGCAGCAAGTCTTCCCTCGTCGATGGTATTCAGGACTAGGCCCTGCCACCATATGCCGAATTGACACCATCTGGTACCGATTGCTCTCATGTCCCTCCCCCGGACCATCTTCCACCTCGTGGTCGATCCATTATCGGCCTACCAATTGGAAGAGTCCTGGACGTTGTCCTCCATGGTCCGGTTGACACACACTAGGTAGCTCCAATATTCGCTACCACAATGTTCATTCAAACCCACTACAAAGCGGAGGGCTTCTTAAGCCTGCACCAAAGCCATTCCAGATATCAAGACGCCCGTTGAATAGAACGAAAGGAAAGCAAGGGAAAGAAAAGCCCAAAGGAAAAGAAATATTCATAGTGTTCCGCAAATTCAAAGCGCAGAGAGATGGAGATGCAAGACGTAGAGATAGGGGCTTGCACTCGTAACACTTTCGCGCATCAAGTCTTGCTCATCGAAAGTCCTTCTCGTCTTCTCGCTTGCATATACTCCAACGCATCTTGTACTATTTTGATGTGAGTCATCTCCCTCTCTGAGTGATGGAGCGCACTTACCCTGAGAATCCATCTTCTTACGGCTTCTTGCGTATTCTTTGTCTTCTGGAGAGGCACTCCCCCGAACGCAGCACGAACAGAAGGGAGCATCTAACGAGAGAGGCTCAAGGTCTGGTGTTTTGAGCCTCGGGATTCGTGGCGCTGGCGGCGGTGACGGTGCTCGAGGTTTCCGCCGCACTGACGGAGTCTTCATGATACTGTCGGTCCACGGTAAAGGAATAGGATGGAAATCCCTAGCGGCCTGATGATATGCGAGGTTTGGGGTCTTCCTTTCATTCAAGCAAAGGTTCTGGGACATTTGTGGTTCTGTTTCCTCACAGGGAGTGGGATAACCCTGCAGTACTCTTGGAACCACTTCGCCATGCTGGTAGGAGTAGGAGGCAGGCCGCCAGCTCGACGAGCGTAGCGAGCGCGAACTTGGGCTCTTTAAGAATGAAATGTATTCAAAGCGTTCCTTGACAAGGTCATCGAAGCCCTTGGTGAGATCGCCTTGGTCACGTGGGTAGGCCGGGGGGTGCGCCGACCTTGTCTGGATATCAAACCATGGACTAGGCATGATGCAATGTGGTTTTCAAAGAAATATGCAATGATAGGCGAGTCTCTATTAGTGAAATCACGGAGTATCGGGACGCGATGGGGGCGGCGAGGAGGGTGACGCCGGCGTGGTGGCCCCTGGCTGGGAGATCAGGGGTTGAAGGGTCCTAGGGGCTTCCAGGGGCTGGCTCCTGATGGGCTCGGACCTCTGAGTGACTCCAATGATGATTTTGGGGATTTGTCTGATGAATCCAGAATTCCTGAGATGAAGGAGGAGAGTGTAGGAAAAGGAGGGTAGAGGGTGGACTCGAGTTTTATATGTCGAGGAGCAGGGGGAGTTGCCTTACACGCGTCTGGCCAATCACATTACAGCGTTTCGAGCACCTCCCCGTCTGGCCACCTCTGACCAACCACACCCCCTCACGTGCCCATCCTTCTATGATATCACTCTCCTGCTTTCACATATCAAACCAATCCATTCTCAAGTCAAACAAACGCTTCTCTGACTCGACAATTGGAAGTTTACAACAAGCTGGACCCGTCAGACTGGCTTCAGAGACATACTCCAACCAGTGACACTCCCACATATCTGAGTCCAGAGAGGCCCTTGTCCAAATCAGCTGAAATAGCTGCAACCTTTCATTACCGGATTTGGTGTTTACATAAAACCCAGGGAAAGCCCTAGATGCTATCCAGCATACTGTGATGAAGATTGTGTGGTGGTTCAACAGAGCCAACGCGGCCTGGAGCGGTCAAACTTCAAAATCTGTATCTCTCCACTCAACCACGCTTTGCTGCGAGCTCTAGCCTGATCAGAACTCCATTTGAAGTGCACATTGGCATTGAGATGGAAACAATTGATATCGTTGCCATCATCCCTCGCTGCAGTTCACTCCAGGTCTCATGAACTGAAACTTGTGGAAGCCACATGCGCCAGTCGATCAGCAAAGCATGACTTTCACTGGCTAGTATCAAAGACTAAATAGAACCTAGTACTTCACTTCCTTCTTCTACAGTCATGCTGCATAGTGCGGTCCATCCGGATGCCATGTTGTTGCTTGCTAGGGGGCACGTGACGAGGGAGCAAACCGCAGAAGCAAACCTTCAGACGCAAGCCAACTTGAGAGTTGATCTTCCAGATATGACTTGGAGGAGTTTGGGTGACTTCAAGACTCAATTGACTCATGTTACAGCAGCCAACTAACAGTCAGGCATAGACAGAGATGGGTTTGTCGTCCAGCGCCAAGCCAACGCAACAACGAATGCCCGCCCATGGTCGCCATGCTTGGCGCCAAGCTTCTCACTCTCCTCAGGACCAGACTCGTGTCCAGGGTCGGAAAATCACGGACTCAATCTTAGATCCCCACACCAAAAATGGCAGTGCATAGCAAGGCAAAGTGGGGGGGGAATTACGACGAGTGTCATGTTCTGGTTCCCAGCTATCCAGGTACTCAAATAAGATTCAGACTTTCCAAGGTTCGAAATCTCCTCTACCAAGAAATCAACAAACGTATATCAAACAAAGCTCTCTCGCATTGCACCGAATCCATCGCATTGGTGAAAAGCACACCGCATCAGCCGCCATGATCTGCCTCTCCAAGCCGGACGAGAATGCGTTCCGGCATCTGACCTTCAACCAGAGTCCGTCGCCGTTGGCCGCAGGCCACACGACCCGTCAGGACTTCAATGGTCTCTGCAACCTCCGGGCCCACGTCGAAGGCGGCCAGGACGACGGAAGCGGAGGTGGAGGAAGTAGTAATGGTGGCCAATCGGGCGCCGGATGTGATGAGAAATGCCAGTCCCTCTGCGCTCAACCGGAGCCCCTCGGCAATCACCACGGCACGGAAGGGCTATCCCAGGTCTTGGGTTCGTCTTCCCCTCACCGTGAGATGCTGACAGGAAGAAAGTACCAATTGACACCCATTCAAGGACAGCCTCCGTGCCGAGAAAAGGTGGGCAGTGGCGAGAAGAACCACTCCCACCCAACCGTCCAGCTCTCCTCCCCATCGTCGCCCTGCTACTCCCGCGTCTGGGGATGGATTGTCTGGGCTCTCTCCGTGCTCGCGGCCGCCTCGCTCCTCTCCTGGTGGAGGTCGCCGGCCCCCGCGACACGGATCTCTGAGCCTGCACACACCGCCAACTCCGCCAACCTCTCCAAGCGATCGTCTACCTGTGCCACCGGCGGCGCCAACGAGGCGGAATACAACACGCCCCTCCACGTCGGCGCGCTTCTGATCATCCTCTTCGTCTCGAGCCTGGCCTGCGCGTTCCCCATCCTCGCCCGGCGCTTTCCCGGGCTGCGCATCCCGGCCCGCTTCTTCTTCGCCGTCCGGCACGTCGGCACCGGCGTGCTCATCGCCACCGCGTTCGTGCACCTGCTCCCGACAGCCTTCACCTCCCTCGGCAACCCTTGCCTGAGCAGCTTCTGGACCAAGGACTACCAGGCCATGCCCGGCGCCATCTCCCTCGCCGCCATCTTCCTCGTCACCGTGATCGAGATGGTCTTCCACCCCTCTCGTCACGTGCCTCCGGCCCCGATCATCACCCCCGCTGGAGGTGTCCAGCAGCAGGGATCGGCCGAGACGCCCGGACATTTCGGCCGCGGGTGCATGGGCAGCGCCAACGTGATGGCGCCCATCCGTGACATGGGCCCGCTCCGAGGGAGAGCCACGAGCATCGGCCAAGGCCTGACCAGGCTGGACGCCGAGGGTCGAGAAGTGGAACAGCAGGCTGACGACGAGACCCGTGATCAGGAGCAGCCCAAGCACAGCTCAGAGGAGCCTGTGGTCGAGACTATCGGCTATGACGGACTGACTCCGGAGCAGAAGCAGCGCAAGGACCTCATGCAATGCGTTTTGCTCGAGCTCGGCATCCTCTTCCACAGCGTCTTTATTGGCATGGCACTCAGTGTGTCGATAGGCAACGAGTTTGTTATTCTACTCATCGCTATCGTATTTCATCGTAAGTCATCTCCTCGTGCTATGGAGTAGTGGAGAGGCATGACTTACAATCCACATAGAAACTTTCGAGGGTCTCGCCCTCGGATCCCGCATCTCCGCTATCAAGTGGCCGCATGGCAGCAAACAGCCGTGGCTCATGGCACTGGCATACGGATGCACGTACGTCACTCTATCCTCGTACGGGTTGACCCCTTGACGCATGCTTACCTCATGACGCAGAACCCCTATCGGTCAGGCTATCGGCCTCGCCACCCATACTCTCTACAGCCCAGACTCGGAAATCGGGCTCATTGTCGTCGGGGTCATGAATGCCATCTCGGCCGGGCTGCTCACTTTTGCCTCTCTGGTCGAGTTGCTCTCGGAGGACTTCCTCAGCGACGAGAGCTGGCGCTTTCTGCGCGGCAAGAGACGTGTCTATGCCTGCCTCCTCGTCTTCCTCGGGGCGTTCTGCATGAGCCTGGTCGGCGCCTGGGCCTAAATGCACGGCCGAGGCTCTACGGCCAACACCACCGTCGATGGATCACCGGAGCTCATGCAACGTCGGTCCAAAGAGGCAGGAGGCACGGTTGTCATCGGCGACATACTGGGAAACTGAGGCCGGATTTAGTAACGAAGCGCGTGCTTGCTGCTCTCTTGTTCCAATCATCAAGTAGAGCCAGCCACACAACCAACCTACAGTAGTAGTAGTGAGGAGAGAGTCTAGGCCGCCAGGGGTATTTCAAAAGAGGAGGTGGCGGGAGTGGCGGCGGGGGAAAATGCGGGAGTACCTGCGGGTGCGGAGGTCTCAGTCACTAGCGGGCGCCACTTGAACCGCCCTTCTTGCTGTTCTTTCCTGACATTCAACATGATCAGATGAGTCTTGGGACATATTTTCTTTCAGCTTTCCGTATTTAGGTACACCACTATGCACATCTTAAGTTGCATCGAGCTTTTCCCAAAGTGCCCAGAACGATCGGGCTGTTCTCGTTTACCAGGTCGAGATGGGGCTTGCAGTAGGTCAGACGCAGCCCCGTGGCCAATCACAACCCCGGTCTTCGGCCTCGGATTGCCCCGGCGTTGAGACCTCAAAGCCAAAATCTGGTGGCGGTCTTGGCGAGATCAAGGGCTCTTCGAATACAGATGTCGACGAGCTCCGTCATGTTCGTCTTGGCAGCTTATGATAGATGCACTTTGAAATTGGCTTACCCGCAGATCCAAGCGGTCAAGGAGTAACGCCAGAGCTCAGACATAAGAAAGGTCAAGCCCACCATGCAGCTCGAGAAACCAGACAATCAACTTGATTGATCAGTTTCCCGAACAGCTTCCATTCGGGCCATTGTATTGACGTTGCATTCTCCACTGTGACCTGGTTGTTCAGCTCGAAGCGTAAGATATTGAGGCAATACAACCTGCAACACAGCAGCTCATTCGTGGCCTGGCTGCCAACACCGCCTCAAGGACGATCCCTTCTTCCGAATTGCAACATGCAGGCACGGTAAGACAACATTGGAGACCCCAGTGCCAAGAGAGAAGTGCAGCCATGTGGCAGCCCTTTTGTCGTGCGACTCGTCCCATCTCGCATGTTCCCCAGACTCTCCCGAGCCACCGATAACAAGCAAATTGACTCTTTAGAGTTTTCATAAGCTAATGATCTTGACCTGCAGACCGGCTCCAACGTATCATCGCCATATTGCCTGCATCATATTATCCCATTCGATTTCTCAGAGGGTGCAGGTAATCAACTCGATTTGTTCCACGACGGTGTAAGACGGAGGTCATGTTCATCCATATCTGCATACCAAAGACTGGGGCATTGCTCATCATGAACTCGAGGATCCCGTCTATAAAAGGGCCCGGCTGAACCTGTCAAATTATCCTATCTGTCGTAGAAGCCAGCCACAATCACCAACCAGCAGCACACACAGTTCCAACCACTCCACCTCTTCTTTTTTTATACATCCAATATGCAGCTCTCCAAGCTCCTCCTCTTCGTCCCCCTCGTCCTGGCAGTCGCCTCTCCGGACGCCGGCGCCGACGACGTCACGGCCGTCGCCCAGGTCGAGGCCCGCAGCGGCGCCGCCCCGGCCCTCTTCGCCAAGCGCGCCTGCAACGCCAACGGGTGCAGGTGCAGCACCAAGCACAAGCTCAAGCAGGTGAGTAACATGAGCATCTCGAGCAATGGGAGAAAATCACGGAGATCATGGTATGCTGATCAAATTCATTTTGAAATATCTGCAGGGCCAATACTGCGGCAACTGCGTGTGGTCCAACGGTGATGGGTACATTATCACCAAGAAGCGCGTCAACAACCACGTTTATGAGTGCTCGCCCAACGGTGACTGCTGCGACTACGGCGTCGCCAAGGACTGTGGCAGCGGCACTGCTCGCTGCGGTTGAGTTGAGTCGTTGATTCTGACTGTTGGGAACATGGCGAGGGCCAGGGCGAGTTGTCATGTCTTGGGGTGCCGGAGCGTGCTGAAAGCAGTGGGAAGAGGATAAGAACTTGAAAATGAACAGGGATATTCATATGTTTCTTCTTCTACATTTGGATACGTATTCGTGACGCTCGTTACTTCTCATAATAAGAAACTTTATCCTACAACATATGTTAAAGACACATTCTTTTCTATAAAAGAAAAGGAGAAGAAGGAACTGGCATGACAAGTGCCACCTAGTCGCCAGAGAGAAATTGTGTCCAGCAACTCAAACATTTGAGGTTTTGCACCCGATTAGGCCTGTGACCGTTGATAAATAATACGGGCAATATAGACGTAAGATTTGTGGCCAAAGCTCATTATCAAGGGCTTATGTCGAGTCCTCTAGATATTTCACCATGATCGCTGCACTCTCTTGCCAACCACTCTCTTAATATCTTCTCTGATGTCTTCGCTCGCTGATGCACCCACCAGCAATCCTTTGCAGGCGCCAGTATCCTGACAGCACGGTAGAAGTGATATAGCACGAGCAAGGCATGGGGATCGCACTGCTCGACCATCGTTGTGAAGGGCCCGTGGCACATGACCGGATAGCAGTGCATGTACCTCAGCAAACGCTCTAGCACAGCACCGGCGACATTGACCAAGGGCTGGGACTCTGGAAGCAGTAGCAGGATGGGACCAAGATGTGCGATGGCTGGGTTGTAGCCATCCCTCACAACATCTGATGCTTTTCTTGAGTTCTGCGGAACATTACCATCGTAAAGTCGCGGTTCTGTTATGGGAAGGTCCCCACGAATTAAAGGTTGCCGGGTTGGGACGTTGAGCAGTTCCATCTTCAGCGGGCGTGTGTAGGAGAAAGCATTCTGATATGGCGCCAGCGCGTCGCCTGTAACGCACGCCGCGTTCGCCAGTGGGCTTGGAAAATCCTGTCGAACGTGTGGCATAAAGACCGAGTCTTTATGGGCAAGCAAAGGAACACTCTTTAGAAAGACTCTCTTGAGGCTCGAGTTGAACGTGAAGAGGTGGTCACCCATGTTGTCGGGACGATGATGAAGAGATACGACATCTGTACCGATCCAGATCTCGTATTGCAGTAGTAAGGATGTGGCAACGAAGGCGTCGATGTGCATAGATGCGAAGTTGTTGGATAGTTCGTGGCGAAAATGGGACAATGCGCGGCAAAGATGGTTGGCCGCCAGGGCCGTGTATGTTGGGTCTTCCGGCTGCAAGGTGCTGAGGTGGCGGGCCGCGATGCATAGAAGAGCGTCTGCTAAGAATTCGAAATGGAAGCTGAGCCTGAGAGTCTCGGCCCAGAGGTCTGGACTGAGAAGAAGGGTGTAGCGGGTGCATCTTTCGAAGTGACGCAGGAGCTTCAGGCGCAGGAGGCTGGGTACCGTATCACCAGATCCGGGCGTTGTCACGATGATACCTAGAGTTGACTCTGTCGAGGCAGGAGCAGCCTTCTCACGCCTGAGAACGCAGGGTCGACACTTGTCTCTTCTCTGAACGCAATTATAACAGGGGTGGGCTTCGTCACACTGCTCTGGCAAGTTAGCTGGGTATGTGAGACGGGTGTGCGTAAGCGCTGAATAGGATGAACGACGACCTTGACCCGTCTTCTTTTGCAGTTCTCACATCCCTGCCGAGACTTTTGATGAGCCCGCCGTTGCCTTGCTAGGCCATGCTCGAGCGCTCTGGGGACTCTACAAAGGACCGAGCCACTCCCTGGTGCGGTAGAGAGCACAAATGTGTGGGTGAGTTCTTCAAGTGAGTGTGCTGGCTTGGCCTCGCGAGATGCCGAATTCGAAGTCATGGCCAGGACTGGAGCCATACATTGGACGGAGATTACTACTAGAAGGTCCTGGCTGAGGCAGCTTGACGGGGAAAAACACCTTCGATGGTAATACTGATGGATGTATCATGTGGGCGTCCACTCCGTTATCTCCGGATCCATTTGCTCTGATCATCCTTTTCCAAATTCAGCGATACGAGACTAAAAGGGAACAGCGCCTTCTGTCATGGTGTACGTGGGTAATGGCCAACCAATGAAATGCGACTTTCCCCGTGTAATCCGGGAGGAACCTGCCCTCTAACACGCTCGATAACCATAGGATATAAAGCCGTGAGATCCAGTACTGAAAGGATAGGGTATTGTGGGAAAATTTCTGTCTAAATTGTGTACTTGAACACAAGCTCTGCGATAATGGTGGCACTCTCCGACGTCGAAGCCTCGAACCGGCGTATTAGCTCCGTGTTCCAAGATGGGCTCGTGGCCGTCTTCGTGGGCGGAACGAGTGGTATTGGCGAGTATACACTGAAGCAGCTCGCAAAAGACACCCGAAAGCTACGAGCCTATATTGTTGGGCGTTCCCTGGAAGCTGCTGAGCGTATCATCAAGGAGTGCAAGCAGCTGAACTCGGCCGGCGAATATATCTTCATCCAGGCCGACGTGAGCTTGCTCAAGAACGTTGACGATGTGTGTCGCCAAATCAAGGCCAAGGAGAAGGCCATCAACATACTCTTCCAAAGTCAAGCAACAATGGCGACTGGGCAAGGTAAGCTTAAGATTCCTTCTCGCTTTCTACCCACGGTACCTATCAGCGCGCTAACTTGATCAAGCAGTTACGTCCGAGGGCCTCCCTTTAAACATCAGCATCATTCTCCATGGTCGCCTTCGCTTCCTGCTGAACCTGCTCCCTCTGATCCAGAATGCCAACTCTCTCCGTCGAGTCGTCTCCGTCGCCGCAGCGACTCTCGAGGGGGCGATCGACCTGGAGAATATACCCGGTGAGGGGTACACGCTTTTCCAGCTGCGCGACCAGACGGCCTCCATCATCACACTGACACTGCAAGAGGTTGCTCGCAGGGCTCCCGGCGTGGCCTTTGTGCATGATGTGCCTGGCGTCGTGAAGAGCGGGATCATGCGGGACGCCCCCAGCGGTTTCGGTCTAAAGGTCATAATGGGCGTGGCCCGTCTCCTGGGCCCTTTCATCAATACTTCCCCCGAGGAAGCTGGGAAGCGGCATGTCTTCTTCGCTACGAGCGGCATGTACGCCCCTCGTCAAGGGGTATCTGGCTCTGGAGTGCCGCCTCCGGGAACATTGGACGCTGCCCGGGGGGTAGATGGCGAGAAAGGGAGCGGCGTGTACTCGATTAACAACAAGGGGGAGAGCGCACCGGTCAGGGTCGAGCAACTGATGGTAGAGTTTAAGGCAAATGGGGTGGCTAGTGGAGTCTGGGAGTCCCTGACCTCTGACTTTAGGAAGGTTACTGGGACGGAATCTATTAACTGAGTAACACTTGGTACCGAACATTTGGAGATGAATACATGTACTGCATAAACGCTTATCCCCTTAGGGACCAAAAGTCGGCTTTTTGGTTTTTAAGTGCACCTAGATAGATTGCTGGCAGTTGCTGTCATATTCGAGGGAGGGATTATGGGTTCTAGCATCACATTCCTGGTATGAACATCCAGGTCTAAATCGATGTTCATATGCTGCTTCGTCTTCTTCTTCCTTTGAATATGATCATTCATAACACTCGTTAGCTATCATAATATGGAACCTCAAATAACACCGGAAATAGCGGCCGCCTTGAAAAAGTCTCTACCAACCCCCCTCCCCTTTTCTTCTCTCCTCGTGCATTCTCAACCTCTCAATCCCTGTAAACCCCCCATCCTCTCCCTCCTCTTTCTCCCCGCATGCTCATTGGCACTGATAGAAATAATCGCTCAGCTTCACGCACGTAGCCGGCGGCATGCAGTCCGTGGGGCCCTGGTAGTTGGTCCCGCCGCACTGCGAGTACCGCGGCACCGAGCCCGTCGACACCGTCGACGGCGCCACGCCGGTCGTGACCGTCACGTAGACCACGGCCGTGCTCGTGGCCGTCTGCGTCTGGTACACGAGCGAGGTCCGGCTGACGGTCAGGTTGAGCGTGGCCGTCGCCGTGGCCGTCGCCAAGACGAGGCTCGTGCTGTTGACCACGGCCGTGACGCTGCGCACGTCGGTCAGGACCCGCGTCTCGTAGACCGTGTACGTCGCGTCGAGTCTGTGCGTCTCCGTCTCCGTCTCCGTCGCCGTGGTGTGGTCCGTGCTTGTGACGATGGCCCGATCCGTTTGTGTCTGTGTCTGTGTCTGTGTCTGGGTCTGGGTCTGGGTCTGGGTCTGGGTCTCGGTCCGGGTTTCCGTCTCGAGGTGGAGGCTTGTGCTGCTGATAATAGCCGTGGACGTTTCGTGCTCTGTCTGAGTTTGTGTTGTGAAAATTGTATTTGTGCTATTGAGAGTCTGGATCTCTTGCGCTGTGGCTGTCGAAGTAGCTAACTCTGTCTGAGTTTGTGTCGTGAGAATTATATTTGTGCTATTGAGCGTCTGAGTCTCTCGGGTTGTGGCCGTCGAAGTAGCCAATTCCGTCTGCGTTTTTGTCGTGAAGATAAGGCTCGTTGAGTTGAGCGTCTGGATCTCTTGGACTGTGGCCGTCGAAGTAGCCAATTCCGTCTGCGTTTTTGTCGTGAAGATAAGGCTCGTTGAGTTGAGCGTCTGAGTCGCTTGGGCTGTGGACGTCGAAGTAGCCAACTCCGTCTGCGTTTTTGTCGTGAAGATAAGGCTCGTTGAGTTTATCGTAGCTAAAGTCGTCTGGGTCTCTAGAGCCGTACTGGTAGTTGTCGTCTTCTGGATCTGTGTGGAAATTTGCGTGTCGGTTTCCGTTTCCAAGACCGACGACGTAATAGTACTTGTGAGATTGTGGAATAATGTCGATGTGAAATTCTCAACTCTTGTCAGTGTGCTGGTCAGTGACAATATTTGCGTAGTCGTCGTGGGGATCACGGAAATCAGATTTGTTGTCGAGGTTGAGGTGGCCACTACATAGCTCGTAGCCGTGCTTGAGATCGTCGAAGTGCGAAAATGGACTCGCGTCGACGATACAGTGGAAGTCGAGAAGTGCACTTGTGTTTTCGTGGATGTGACCGTGGCCGAGTGCGTCTGGGTACTGATCGCCATAGAGGTACGTGTGATCAAGGTTGGTATCATAGTCGTCTTGGTCTGAAACGTCGTGGCCGTCACGACCTCGCTGACCGTAGAAGTCTGATAAACGACTGACACCGACACGCCAGGTTGTGAGGAATTGCTTGGCGTACTAGCCGGTGGCGGCGGGCGAGGCCGTATCGTAGTCAGTCCGCCCGGCGGCGGAGGCAGATCATTGCACACTCCGAACAATGCCTGGCAGCCGACGTCGCAATGGTCTGGAGTGCTGCCGCACCAGCCGTGCTCCGAGCAGCAATTGCCGAACTCGGAGCCTCTGCAGGTGAAGCCACCGGGTGCGCCGCAGGTACCGTCCTCCGTCACGTTCTGCTGGCCCAAGGCCAGTAGCGGAGACAGAGCCGCCAGCAGCGCGGCCAGGATCACGGGGGCTCGCATGGTTGGATCATGAGGGGTACACTCGCCTGCGAAGACGAAAAGGTGGTGGCCAGATGGCTGTCTACCATGCGGAGACCGACATCTAGGCGGCGCTCCCTTTTTAAGGTTCTCCAGTAATGAGATCTTAATCTAGCCATTGCGACTCTGCTCGTCGGAGGAGGTCCCATCTTCTTATGCAGGTACCTTGACCCCTGCATGTCGCAAAGAGGCTCAATATGGGAAAAGAGGCACGCGCTCTATCGACTGGTCGAGATGGGCAGAGCATTCGTCACCCTTTGCCCACATATCGACAATCGACGTCGATAATGTAGTCGAAACGGCCGTGATGGCTCTTTGAAGAGACTAGAATGCTTCAATGTTAGTGCACCGGGTAAATCGAACGAGGCCCTTTGCCCCAGAAAGGGTTCACTTGGGGCAATGTGCCGCAGACACTTGGCGAGTCCGTCTTCCTGGCTCAGACGAAAACTGAGATTGGCAATCGAATAGCTTGCATTTCACTCCTTTAAGGTGAAGGGCTACCGGCAGCAGCTCATTCGTCGCGGCAAAACTGACCGAAATATCGGGGGAGCGCATGTCATTTGGAGCCTAAGATCCGGCACTGCCAGACGGGTCGGCTGCAACGTCTAGATCCACAAGGGCCAGAACGAGCGGCCGAGCCAGCGATAATTGAGACGATAATTTGGCCGCTTGTTTCTCCACGCCTCATTTGTTACGCTGGGGCAGGCTTCACGAGAGTGTTTCGTAGTTGTGCTGGCCCCAGGACATCCAGAGAGCCAAACATGTGAGCGCCTAGACAGGTGTGTCAAATCTTCATTTGTAGTAGTTACTTCGTGTCTTAGCCTGGGAATTCCCTGGCTCCTTGTATCATCTCTTGCGCGCCATGGCGAAGAAATCGCTGTTCATCATATCGTAATCTTCCCCTGGACCCATCAGGGAGCTCGTGCCGTCACATGTGTGTCCAACGCCATACATAGCTGTATTGACGACATTACTGGGTTGGCAACTCTGTACCAATCCCCGGAATTCCACCATAGTTTGCCTCCGGAGCCAAGTTCAGGCAGCAGTGGCGGAAAACTTGGGTTCTCCCGTCGCGTACTTTGACGTGTACTGCTTCGCAGATTGCTCAAAGCCCTTGCGGTCATTCTTGTACTGGTCGGCAATGCGGGCCTCGAGAGGGTCGTCGGGCTGCGGCTCGACGAGCAGGCTTCGGATAGCCTCCAACACGGCGAGGAGGCGAGAGGCGGGCTTCCAGTTCTCGGGCTTGAGGAGGCCTAGGCAGATGTTGCCCAGGTTGTCGTTGGTGACGTTCGGGTGGTACATGCGCGTAGAAAAGGTTACGACGGGCGGCTTGAAGGGGTATTCGGTGGGGAGCTTGACGACAAGGCCGAACTTGCCTCCGGCGTAGGCAGTGTTGGGCGGTCCGTCCAGCACGACGTGCCAGACGTGCAGGTCGTTCTCGTTGGCAAGTCTGATTTTCATGCCCGCGGGAGGCTGGGCCATGCACTCGCCATACTCCTAGAGAGACGAGATACTCCGGTCAGTTCTGTTTCGCGAGGGCAAAGCAATAGGGCACGTGTGGGGATGGGCAGCAAACCTTGGAGATGCGTTTCGCTCCAGACATCTTGGTTTGATCGTTGGCCGAGGGTTGAAGGTGAGCCCAATAAGTGAGGTAGTATCTACGATACTTCTAGGATCCCGGGAAAGTGCTTTTAAGGAAGCGAGCAGTGATGTTTCCACCGTTGTGTTGTCTTGGGCCGTGGATGGGAGCGTTATGGATCGACCAAGGGCGGGCCGTCGGAGGATTTGACTGCCTCGTCGAAAAGCCCAACCGGGTGCTTAGGAATAGAAGGTATCGACCAGAGAAGGAGCCAGCCAGGCTGGAAAGGAAAGAACCACAAACTGCACCCACTGGTTGTCGCTGCAGGCATCGACGCGCAGGTAAAATGCACGTTGAATGGTTTAGGCCGGCAGGAACAGGCAGGATCAAGTCAGCGATGACGGCTTCATGGTGGGGTGTCTACCTTAGGTACCTCAGCTACTTGCAAGCCCCACTCAATCCACATCCCCAAGAAACTCCCCGCACCGAAATCCAGCACTCGAACCCGTTGATCGCCAATTCGTCGTCGTCCTCCCTTTGATCCAGGTGAAACACCCGCGTCTCAGCCTCGCCTTGCCAAAGCGACTCGGCCCTCTCTTGGAGCCAGATCGGACCATTCGCCAGAGAGAAACCCTCAATTGCAATCGCGAGCCCAGCATTCGGCTTCAATCTCATAGGACATCACACGAGATCCCATCCTCTCTCCGACTCGATCGACGACACACAAGACCGAACCAACCGGACCACCTGAAACCACACACACAAACCACGCCAATCATGTCCGGCATCGACTCCCCCGAGATCCTAGCCGCCTACGACGCGGTCCGCTCGGACAAGGACCCCACCAACTGGCTCCTCGTGTCGTACAAGGCCGCGACGGGCAACGCCCTGGCCCTCACCGCCACGGGCCAGGGCGGCCTGCCCGAGCTGGCCGCCGCCCTCGACGACGCCCAGGCCCAGTACGCCTACGCGCGCGTCGAGTACGCCAACGACTCGGAGAGCACGCGCGTCAAGTTTGTCCTCATCGTCTGGATCGGCGAGGGCACAAAGGTCATGCGCAAGGCCCGCGTCAGCATCGAGGCCGGCGACGTCAAGCGCGTCCTCGCCCACCACAGCATACAGGTCGACGCCCGCGAGAAGGGCGACCTCGACGAGGCCGACATCGTCAAGAGGTTACGCAAGGCCGGGGGTGCCGACTACAACGGCGGCCGGGGCTAGCTGTTGCCGGACCTATCTTGATGTCGATGTGGGTTGGCTGTGTCCATATGGCGCTTGGGGAGGCATACTTGATTAGGGGGTTAGCGAGGGAGGGAGGCATCGTAGCGACATTTTCTCCATTTTTTGCATAGAACATCTCGAGAGACAGAAAGCCATAGACCGTTTTCTTGATTGGCTGCTGCTGTTGGTATAGAACAAGTATCGATACAGGTGGTACAAAAAGGCACGAATGAATGTTCATGGCATCCACAACAAGGGATGACTCGCCTTTCGGCACACTGTCCGTTTATCCATTAACGCCGGTCCCCAGGTCAAAAACTCCATATACCTGCATGACGTCCCTACTCCCGCTCCTCTTGCTGCTCCTCTGGTTCCTCATGTGCATCTTCCTGGCCCTCCGAGTCTTGGCCCTCGTCAGGCTCATCCTCACCCTCGTTGCCATCTCCATCTGCGTCTCCGTCTTCAACTGGAGCCGGGCTCGAGCTCTCCGGGACCGTGTCCTCCGCACCGCTCTCATCGTCCCGCGCAACAGAAGCCTCGATACTCCTGCGCAGATTCGGGAAGAGCGCCGGCGCATTGTCCTCGTAGTCGGGCGGGACATCGCTAAGATCGCTCTCGTCGTCCGCAGAGTCGTGCACGCTGCCGGGCGGCGGCGAAGACATAGCGCTCGCGCCGCCATCCTCCTCCTCCTCGTCTCCATCGCCGTTCTGCGCTGCTTCTTCGGCATCGCCGTCCTTCATCGCGACATCGCCGTCCTTGTCCCCTTCCTCCTCGGCATTGCTGTAGTGGTCTTGGGCCTCGCCGCCGTTGGGTGTGCGCCTGTTCCGGCTGCTCGACGCAGAACCCATCCGCGACTTGCGGCCCTCGCCGCGCGCCGACGTGGCCACCGCCGACTTTGGGGGCTCGGCGATGCGCATGACGGCCTGTTCGGCCTTGCGCGTAATGTCCGGACGTCGCAGGCCAAGTCGTCCACGCCGAATGGTAGGCTCGCCGGGCTTGTCCGGCGCCTCGGATCCCGCTCTCGAAATGTTCTCCTTGTCCCCAGGATTGAGGAGATTCTGGAGCACCTTCGGTATCTCCAGGCCGGCCTCGGCCTCCTTGTCCGCCGCGGCTTTCTCTGCCTCGGCTTTCGCGGCGCGGCTGCGGTCCTCGATGATCTTGCTCGGTTCTTCACCCGGTAGCGTAGGGCCGATCTCAAAGTAAAGGATCCCATAGCAGTCGGCGATAAGATCGTCAACCGCGCCGGCCTTTGTCAAGCCGCCGTTGAGTTTCTTGAGCTCAATCGCATCCTTCATCGCGTTCAGGGCCTTGTGCTCCATGTCCGTCTTGCCGACCCACTCAGTAATGCGCTCCGACATAATCTCGAACTCTTCGAGGCTTGTATTCTTGAACACCTCCTCTTCGGTCGCCTTGATTTCGTAAGTCTGCCTGAGCAGCTTGACATAGAGCATGACGCAGTTCTGCCATAGGTCGTTAAAGTGATAAAAGTCTGCCCCCTTCTTGCGGATCCTACGCAGCAGGGCTTCCATGTTGGCACGGTCATTCATCACAAGCAGTAAGCGCGTCATTAGCCTCACATATTGCTCGGTGTAGACGTGATGTCGTCCGGGTCGCTCGGCGTCGCATTTCCAGACGTTCATTACCATTGTCTTGGTGAACATGGACTCTTTGAGGACAGAGAATGCAGCGGTGGCCTGGACAACATCGCTGTCAGAGACAGGCCTGCTCTCCGCCCCATCCGTCGGTTCGTCAGTGTCGTAAAGTATACGTGCATGCCGGATGATCAGACGATGCTGCCAATTGGACTTGTCCTTGTCCTTCAGATGCCGGATGGTCTTGATGGCAAATGCCTCCCAGTCATCGGCATCCTTGATATCGATGTGCTCACCCTGTTGGATCGCGAACGGCTGCCGTTGCAGTATGTCTGTAGCGCGCTGCGGATCCAGTTGCTTGCGCGTGACAAGCTTGTAGAGGATCGAGAAGATCTTGTAATGCGGTTCCAGCACGGGATCCTGGCCCGAGCGGGGCTTTGGTAGGAGAGCGACGATCTCGACAGCGGACTCGAGGGCTTCGATCACCCTATCCACTGTCGGCTTTGTTCGCTTGTCCAAATCATCTAAAAGATCATCTGACTTCTGATACATCTTCCAGATGCACTTGGACAGCATGTAGTGGTTCTTCCAATCTTTAGGACGGTAGCGGATCGCCCTAGAGAACAAGCCAGCTGCGAATTTCCAGACTTTGTAGTCGCTCATCTCCACATGCAGAATCTTCTTGTACGTCCCCGTTCCCATGACTTCGATGAAGAATCGCTCCTGGTCGGCATGTGCGAAAGGCTCCATGGCGAAGGGCTCCCTGCTCGAAGCGTACATCCTCATGCCAAAGTTGTGGTACATGTCGGTCAGTGCCTCCTTGTCGTTCTCGCTCAGGCTGTACAGCGCCGAGTGAGAAAATGACAAAGCGAGAGTGTAGCAGTGGATGATGTTGCGCTGAAGCTTAACTAGCTCACCCCGGTCCTTGTTGATCTTCTCGGCGCTCCATAGCACAGCTTCGTCCAGTTCGTAGTCAAAGCATTCGGCGAGTCTAAACCAGGTATCCCAGCGGTCTGGTGTTAGCTGCAGCTGAAATCTCAGATACTGGGCGCCCAGTCGCAGGTCATCCGTGGCTCCCGGTGTCTGGCGACGATTGAGGTCCACCGTCTTGAATCTACTCAAGGCGATCATTCCCAGTAGGAAGAACCAGCCGTGAGTCGCCAAGACGGTGTCGGGAGTCACGGCGGCAGCAGCGTCCAAGGCCACGCAACCCCTCCAGGCTTGATACAGACGCATCGGGTGGATTGGCTTCTTGAGTTGCTCCGTAAAGTATCTCAAGTTGTAGATCATCTGTGTAGTTGACTTGGTCGTGCCCATCGACTGCTGCATGTGCTCAATCGTATTCTTCAGGTCGGATTTGAGCAGATCTTTCATCGGCATGCGGTTTGCCAGATCCATAATCTTTTCCACCAAGTTCAGTGCGCTCTTCCTCTCCAGCTTCTCAGGGGGGCAGCCGTGTTCTTGGACCTCCCAAATACCAGCACCGAGCTTCAGGCCATTCAGATCGTACAGAACTTGTCCCAGATAGTCCTCCCAGTTCTCGATGTTCTTTTGTTTCAGCAGCTCAACTCTCATCATCTTGAGGAAGATCTTGTTTGAGAATTTGCAGTACTTGCGCAAGCCTAAGACCTGATGAATGGCAGCAAGGTACTCGGCCAGATCAGTCTCCAGGGTCTTGAAAGTCCCCTTATGTTGATGCATGCCGACTTTGAGTACGGTGTACTGCAGCGACCAGACCCGAACCTGCATCTCCCGCAACTTGAGTAAGAATGACTGGAACGTTGAACCAGTAGCTGCGGGTTGGGAATATCCGATTCGAACTTCGTCTTCGTACATAGCTGCTACGTGCAGTATGCAGTTGAGCTTGGCCAATACGGAGGCGGTGGATCGTATGTGCTCTTCCTCGATGATGTCAAATGCGGTATTGTCATTCAGTGCCAAGCTGAGAGCGTTGATGATCAGGTCGTCCAACGATTTGAATATCTGCATGAACATCTGCCTCCGTGCCTCTGGAGAAGCACTGGTGAGCTCTCCGCCACTTAGGTCTGCAATGATCATCTCAATGCTACGCAAGAAGCATGAGAATTGCTTAGTCGGGTACTTGATGGCGTGGTAGGCATCGCCCAACCGGCCCCAAACAAACAGCCTGAGATCCGTGGTGCTCCGCTCCAGAAACTTCCAAAGGTCGCGCAGACCCTGGCTGGCACACTCGGTGATTGGCTTCTTGGCCACTCGTTGCTTATTGGTATCTCCATTCGCGTCGCTGTTAGGCGACTCCTTGTTGGTTTTTACGTAGACGGAGTCAGGATTGAGAACAGGTTCAAGTGTATCGATGACCGTGACAGGGTCGCCAATCTCTTCTTGGAAGAGTCCGAGGAAGAAATCCATCGTCGTGAGCTTGCTGATCTCCAGTTCGGCGGCCTTGGCAGATATCTCTGGCATGATCGCATTATTTGGCAGCGAAATCTCGCGCTGTGGCATATCCGCGAGAAAGTCCCGGACACTTCCCCAACAGCTCAGGATGTGTTCCCTCGAGGTGTCGCTTGGAAGGGTGGTGGAGAAGACCGAGGCCCAAACAAAGCGGATTGACAAGTCATCGTCAGCATCCCGCGAGAACAGGCGTCGTACATGTGAGGCCAGATCCTGCCATCTGCTCAGTCGGGCCTGGGTTTCGGCACGTATTGCGTAGTCTACCACGCTGTTTGGATTGGTGATCCGTTCATAGACGTCCAGGTAAAGCTCATACAGCATTTGCACTAGAAGCTCCAGGTCGTGCGATTTGGACGCAGCGCCATCCTCGCCTTGCAAGCGGTCGAGTTCGCAGAATACCCGTTGATATATCGCTTCATCAAGCCTACTAATGAGTTGAACAACGGACCTTTTCATGTGGTCGGACCATTTGAGACGCAGGTACGTCTTGGAGAGGGCACAGATCCACTCGTAACCAACATCCTGGATGGTCATCCAGTCATCATTGATCTTGCGCACGAAGGCCTTCAAGCCGTGAATTTCGTCGAAGCTCGGTGTTTCGGGTCCTCCCTTTTGCGGACCCTTTGTATGCTCAAGAAAGGCGTTGAGTCCAAGAGCAGGTGCGTCCTTCTTGTTTAGGAGGATTTTGGCGTTCTGGTCATTGAAAGAAGTGATTGCCTCTCGAAGATCGAGTGACACGGGATCCTGAAGTTTGATTGTTGTCCGGTCGCTGGCCTTGAAAAACTCGAGGGTATTTGTCAAGGCATCCATTGTTGACCGATCCGTGACTCCGATATTCTCGAGTATGTCCTTGGTCATCTCGAACAGAGCCTTGTCTGCAGCCTGCAGAGGCTCAAGCTGGCTGATGAAGGCAGCATTTGGATCCACAACTTCCTCAGCAGCAGTATCTCTCCGACGAGTTCGCTTGCTCCTCTTTGTCTCGCCGTTCTCTTCTTCTGCGGCTTCCTGAAGGCCCGCAGCAGACTGCGACCGTTTCCGAGATGGGAGGGAAGCACTGCGATCCTTTTGGGAACCCTTTTCCGTGTCCTTCTGGGGATCATCCTTGCCCGTAGTAGCCGGGGTAGGTTCCTCTTCAGCCGTGGAATCCTTGACCTGCTTGCTGTCGTCTATACCTGCAGCCGTGATGGTCAAGTCTTGAGATGCATGATCCGAAAGCTCCTGGGGAGATGCTGCTGTGGCATTCTCGGCATACTTAGACGCAAGCTGCTTATCAATCTCCATTTGGAGCACTTCATCCTCATCTGGAATGTCTGGGATATCAAGCACCAGAGCCTGGCCCGAGAGTCCCTGCTCGTTGACAAATTGAACGAGCGCCATTCCCAGATCAGCCCAAGAAGGGTTCGAGACCTCAACTACAAATCGAGCCAGGCTGATGTCCTTCGATGCTGGCTTGGGGATGGCCAGGTTCTTGGTAGGGTTTGGAAGCCAGGGTAAAGGATCAAGGTATCGCTTGAGAGCTGCCGACAGCTCTCTCCTAGTAAAGGGGCCCATAATCGGGTGAGACAAAGCCGTCTCATCACCAAGAACTTCCAATTGGGCTTTAAGCTGCTGCCCAGCGAAGCCCTCAGCGAGAGAAGGTGGCTCCACTTCTACCACCGCTGGGTCGTCGTCGAGCTCGATGGCTGCCTCCAGGCAGTATCGACCGATGCGAGCGCTCTTCAAGAATGCAGCCACTCGTGCGGTCTTCCTCCAAAGATCCGCATCTGAGGGGTCTCGATCCAGCGCTGCGTTGAAGTCCTCAAGCGCATTGAGCGCCTCATCGACTACCTCCGGGTCGTCGAATACAGCCGCTGGTCCCTCTGGTGAGGCGCGTGCTTTGTATCGTATGCCATCTAATAGGAACTGCCCATGGTTTTTGAATGACAGGTATAGGGCCTGTGGTAAGCTGCTGCCGGAGCCGTCCGGGTCAGCGCCGGTGACATCGAGGCCACCAACGAGGGACGATTCCAATGCAAGCAGGGGATCGGGCTGTGCTTCGGCGCGCTCGTACTCTGTCGAGGCCTCTGGGTACTTGAAGATCTCGGAGTTGAAGAGGTTATTGTAGGCATCGTTGGCTTCGTCGTGGGAGCGGGCTCCTTGCGCATGTAGCTTTAGAGCTGTCTGGAACAGCTTCAGGGCATCCTCGACCTGATCCAGGCCTGGTTAGAGGACATTGCTTCCAGCATGCCATTCGAATACAATCGACGTACCTGAATCTGCTTGGTGTTGTCGACCTCCTCGTCAATGTTCTCCTCGGGCTCGAGGTTGATCGCCGAGAAAGCAGGCTAGAGAGGTGTGAAGTCAGCGAGGAACAAAGACACCGGGTTGTCGCAAAGGGCTTACCATCTTGGCAGACAGCAGAGAGGTCCCGGACGCTGTACTGCATGCCTACTGGGGATTTAGAAATACACCATAAACTGTTTGTGGTGTTTTGTGCGATGTTGAATGATGGATAGACAGAATGCCATGCACCTCAAATGTGCGCTGGCTGTAGCCTCGGAGCCTCTTCTTTATTCGCGTGCTCCTCCCCCAAAGACGCGCTTCCATTTATCTTATCTGTCTGGGTCGCCAAGGGCGGGTGCAGCTGTGGTCGATAAGTACCTGAGCGAGTACCTGAGGCTTGAACAAATGCGCTAAGTTGGGGTACAATGTGGCGTCCCTTCAGGCAGGCGGGAGGTTAATGGTTAATGGATGGATGTTCATTTTCTTCCAGCAAAGTGGAGTGGACAAAGCACAAGCGGTCCGTGCTTTCTTTGGGAGCTGCTCCTGAGAGGACAAATATTAGGCCCAAGGCGATCATCTTGCGATCACCACCTTGCTCAGTCTGGTGTCAGCTTCTGTCGATTGGTTTGCCATCTTTTTAGTCGGCGTCTACCCCGAGAAGCAGCGTGTCCTCAAGCAGGAGAGTACCCTGAAGCAAACCACATCGGACAGACCCAGCCGAAGCTAGAGCCCGGCAAGAAACGCCAGCCAAGCTCGCTGGCAGCAGGAGCTTCAATTCATCATGGTTGCGCCGGCTGTTCCCGAGTGCGTCGCCCTGCCCAGAGTGTCGCCCTATTCCTCTCACTAACAATTGTGCTATTAGGATCACCGAGGAGGTCCTTCACGAGGCGATTGAAGCTCGAACTGAGCAGTTAATCGCTCTCCGAGAACTCGGCCCACCAGATCTCGTCCACCTCCTCAAGCAACCTGTCCGAAATGCTGGCAAACACGTGTGTACTCTCGCAAATTGTCTATGAAGCTTGGGGGCTCCTCATTGCTAACTTGAATACTGATAGATTGGCGTCTACCACCATGTGACTGGTGTTGATGCATCGTCCTCAGCCAGCTTGGCAGCCTACATCAACACCCTGACATACAAAGAGCACGGATCCTCTGCATCGACCAAGATAAGTGAAGGTCTTTACTGGTATGTGGCCCGGTAGCTCTTCTTTTCCTGACTGGCGCTAACCGCCTACCAACCAGCTGCTACAATGCTCTGTCGCGCCTGGATATGCGAGTCCACGTCACCATCCCCGGAACCGTCGAGAGTTACTGCGTTGATGAGCGCGGCGAAAAGAAGAAGGCTACCGAAGATTTGTGGCTCGAGACATATCTTTGCAGTGTCCTTCGTGCCTACTCCTATGCCGACGACGGAAGCGGAGAGACGATCCGGAAGATCATGGGAGTGCGCCGATTCAACCCTGTTACGAACACCGAGACAGAACATAGATTCCTGAGTGCCGCAGAGCAGCTCTTCTTCAGGGGTATGTACTGGTACTTTTGCAGAAACATGGGCCTCGCAGTTACTGACCTTGTGCTAGGATGGCAACTCGGATCCGACTCGACCGTGCAGGTCCCGAACCTTGTTTCCAACCATCTGGTCAGCGGCCTTCTCAAGTATTTCGAGACCACCGGACGATATGCCTCCGGCATCAACTTATTCGAGAAGCTTCGATCGCAAAACATCGAGGTTGCGTCGCTGCTAGCCAAGATCCTGTTCATGGGCAATGAGGAGGTGGAGGGTATCCGCATCCTTCATTCCGCCTTGGCCGAGACGCCCATGGATTATGTCATGCTCGATACCCAAGCGGCGTTTCTCCTAAAGAAGGCGCAGACAGCTGCGTCCCCTGAGCAAAAGGAAGAGAGGCTGCGAATGGCTTTGGGCTGCGCAGACCGCAGCACGATTGCTGCCCCGAGCGAGTTCAGCACTTGGGCGAGGCTGGCGGAGACCTATGTTGCCCTTGAAGACTGGGAGAACGCTCTCACCATTCTCAACTCCTGCCCAATGTTCACCTACCAAGACAAGGACGCACCCATCATGCCAGAACCCAAGGACGTTTACCTACCAACCCTTCCCGAGACGAGGCTTGACGAGATTGACAGTGAGCCAGAGTCAAGGTACTCTGAGCAGGTCGATCCCAGTCTGCTCAACCTGCGGGCTGCATCGTATCGCGGTACATTCAAGCAGGCGTATGCCATTCTTACTGAGATGACAGCAAAGATCGGCTGGGACCAGCTGCTCAAGATTCGGAGCCAGGTATTTGTCATGGAGGACGAGTACAGGACAGAGAAGCAAGAGGTCGGACATCACACCTTCCCTCCGAAGCGAAATCCTAGTACCGATGGTCTTCGAGGTACGCCCAACGCCTCCCAGAATGGCGAGAATCACGACGACGAGGAGGGATCCGAGACCGAATCCAACGTCGAGACCAAGGACGAGAAGCAGGGAGAGTCCAACGATGACTCCGAGCAAGCCGAGGCAGACACAGGCTCAACCGCCGCAACATTGGTTCCTAACGGTAACCCGGTCGAGAAGCCGTCCAGCACCGCAGACCCCGGTGAACTGAAGGTGGACGACAACGTAAGCCTTGATTCTTCTTGTAGTAGCCCAACACTTACATCTTTTACTGACATGCTTGAACAGGGCACCCCGGACGAGAACCTGAGCCGGCTCAACAACAAGCGGCTCTGCGAGCGCTGGCTGGACAGTCTGTTCATGGTGCTCTACGAGGACCTCCGTGTCTACACCATCTGGCGGACGCAGATGGCGCAGTACCGCGCCCAGTCGATGCAGTACAAGAAGTCGGCCGAGGAGTGGGAGATCCTCGGCTCGCTGGCCGAGCGCCTGCAGCACACGGACGAGGCGGTCGAGGCGTACCGCGCGTGCCTCTCGCAGCGCTTCAGCCCCAAGGCGCTGACGGGCATCCTGCGCGTCTTCGAGAAGACCAAGGCGACGCGCGAGTCGGTCGGCGCCATCCTGCGGCTCGTCACGTGGCAGTACCGCTGGTACTCGGAGTTCTCGCCCGAGCTGCTGCGCTCGATCCGCACGCTCATCGAGGACGAGGGCGCCGTCAAGGTCCGCAGCATCGTGCAGGCGACGAGCCTGCCGCAGAACGTGCTCGACCTGACCCACCACTACGCCGCGCTGTGCGCGACGTTCCGGAGCAGCGGCACCGACGGTTAGTTTGGGCGGCTATTGGGAGAATGTATTCGGGGCTTGGGGAAAGGGTTGAAGAATAGCGATGTCGTCTTGTGTTGCGTGTGTGGCCCGGGAGCCGTTGAAGCGACAAGTAGCCCTCAGATATTGAGGCATGTGAGCGTATCACTCGTACCGCAGTATGAAATGATGGTATCATCATCCTTTGATATCCCAGTGTGTAATAGATTCACGTTAGCTTACGAAGGACGATTTCTGATTTCGAGAATAGAATTATTTTATTCCTTTGAAACACTTGACACAGCTTCTCATACGCGACTTCATTGAAGTGAATCCCTGAATACCACTATGTATGGCCAAGGTATGGTACTGTTTATTGTACTTTAGTTTTAGACAATTTTGATCAATCATTTATTGGTTAACTCGAGGCGAAGTAACTAAACATCATCATCATCGATGTAAGAAAACAGAAGCGAGATTTAACGATCGCTCGACACAGTACGGATCAGCTTAATCACCGCCTCACATCTCAAAATGCTGCCTTTTCCCTCAAGAGCCAGGCATCGTCCATGCAGTCCCCTTAATAAGCCCCCAGGCATGCCTTTCCAACCTCCGCAAAGGTGCATGCCGTATCCACAAAGAAGAAGCAGTGTACAAGTAGAGCCTCGAAACTCGCAAAAGCGGCCAGTGGAGACCATCAATTCAATAACACGCCCGCATGACCTAAGTGCGAAAGGGGCCTAGCTGTGCGAGGCCACGGCCAACCAGATCGGCCTCGCGCTCCAGCAATACGTTATAAGTGGTCGCGCAGGCGAGAGGGGGAGGGGGGGCCGCGGCCATGCGATGCGGCCCAAGCATTATGAGTTGCTCCCCGATACCAAGAGAGGCGATCCCAAATGTTTCTTTCAACGTCGTTCCTACAAGGTCACAAGCGGTGGTCACACGCAATAGAGGAGAAAGCAAACGAGTTCTGAGCCAACCAGCCGACAACTTGCGGCTGTTGGGTTTGACATTACTTCGAACCGACGACCCTCAAGGTCCCAATCGCCATGGACAGACGGTTGGGGCTAGGATCGAACAACGAAAACTATCTTGGAGTGGAAGCAGCGAGGATACAGGATAGCCCAGCGAGATCTAGACGATCAAGATACGAAGTCTGAGAAAATACGCCAGAGATTCATTTCGTGTACGCCGTTTTCTCCATGAGTTATACTGCCTGGACTTGGAAGCCTTGATCTACCCAGAGCGAAGCCGCCAGGGCGACTCAAGGAGTTGGGAGTGAGAACCCCTATGCAAAGGGCCACCAACTCTTTTACTCCTCCTCCTCGCCGTTGGCAGCGATCTCCTCCTCTTCCTCCTCCTCGTCAGCGACGGGGGCGTCAGAGGCCTTGGCCTGGGCTTTGGAGACGAGTTCATCGTCACCAGCATCCTCGTCTTCCTCAGCGTCCTCCTCTTCCACTTCTTCCTCCTCCTCTTCCTCCTCTCCGTTGGCGCCGTTGGTCTCGTTGAGGGATTTAACAACGGCATCACCAGAAGCGCCGGCGGTCTTTTGCTTCTTCTTGGGAGGAGCTGGCTCTAAACCTCGCTGTTAGTAACCGAATCAAGTATAGGAAGGATGGTGATGATGATACTGCCGGGGCCTCGTAGAGGAGCCCGCACAGAGGAAGGACATACCGTCGGCACCCTCTTCGTCATCCTCGGCACCCTCGGCGCCTTCATCGTACTCCTCCTCTTCTTCCTCGTCCTCTTCCTCTTCGTCCTCCTCATCCTCGTCGGAGATGTACCTGTTCACTAGAGATCAGTATTTCGTTATCACCAGGGCGTACATCCGTGCTGATAGCTGAGGCCGGAGGATGGCTCTCGCCGCCGGGGCGGAACTTGAGAGCTTTGCGCCGGCCACCAGCCTCGAAGATGCCTTTTTATCAAAACAGAAATGCAGTCGCATTTGTATAGTGATATAGGGATGTAAAAAGCGCATGGAGCAGCTGGTTGTGGTTGTACTTACTCCTCCTCTTCCTCGTCGTCACTGGGGAGGGAGACGAGCTCCTCCTCCTCCTCCTCCGCGTCTTGCTTTCTCTTGCGGGAAGACATGGCGATTTTTGGTTCAGACGGTATCAATTGGAAAGGTAAGATGTCAAAGAGAGGGTGATATGTGTAGTTGAAGAGTTGTTGTAAGAACAGGAGGAGAGAGGACAGAGAGAAGGGGAAGAGAGGGAGGAAAGGCTGGGGGGATGGGGGAGCTTGGGTGGGCTGCGGGTCGGTGCGTGGACCAAGACAAACGCAAAGGTACCAGCCGGCTTAAAGGCAATAGAGCTTACAGAAGGGGGCAATGGGAAGGATGGGGGGGAGAGGGAGGGAGAGAGGACGGAGATAGAGAGAGGGACAGAGCAGAACGGGGGCTCTGCACCATCCGCCTACCCTACCAGCAGGAGGCGCAGAGAGCGCAGAGATCCGGAAACACAGAGAGGACGGGGGAGGAGGGAGGGAGGGAGGGGGACAGAGCTGGGAGCTTCAGCTGTTGGCTGGGTCTGCGATCTGCGCCAGGACCAAGGACAGCTTGCTCACCTCGACCGCGATCGAGTGCGCTACCCGAGTACCTAGTTATTTAGACATTGTATTCTCTCACTGCGATCGCGAGGTGGAGTACTTCGGGATGCCACCAAGACCAAGATCAGAGAGACAGAGAAATGGGGGAGGGGGGGAACTTGGTCCGCGGCCAGGCCATGTCTGGGGCTGTTGACGGCAAGCTTGGAGTTAGGGTGCGGGAAAAGCAGCTCGAGTGCGGAGCCCACACCCTGGCACTTGCCGGCCAGTTGCAGCACCCAATGGCTCGAGTGCTCTCTGTGTCCAAACAAACGCCGCCTGGGATTGGACGCTAATGATTTCGTCGGCTTGCCGGCTGGTTGGGAGAGAAGCTTGGACCTCTCAGGAGTTCCACCCCTGTCCCAGTGTGACGGTGTCATACGTCTTGTGTGCGTAATGGGTTTGTTGGACACTGGCTGACCAGCCTGCCCCTCGCTCGCCGGTCTGCTTTCCATCGAGGACTGAGCTTCTCTCTCCCAACTTGCGCTTTGCCTCGCTAAAAAGGGTAAACCACCGAGGGAGCTTCAGATGCCGACACGCTAAAAAGTAAAAGCGCTCGATCCAGAACGTCATGGATTGGAGAGGAAGAGGAGCTCCGTCCCGAGGTTTGCTCGACAAGAGATTCGCCCGTTGGTAGGACAGTCCAAAGCAGGCGGCTGCCTGCTGCATCGACACTGGCCGCCAGCAGGCCAGACAGGCAAACAAGCTACCTATTTAGGTTGTAGACCAATAGGTAGCTGATGGTTCTCAAGCAGCAGGGACGACTACTTCGTATCATGTGCTTTGTACGGAGCTTTTGTAAGGCTTTTTGGCCAGTCCTTGGCACGTCCACTATGCCGGTTTGTTTTCCGACTGTGTCATCACCGCACATACTGCCGGTGCTTGATTGCGGAGGCGATAAGCTGAGCTGACTTGCATTCTTGGGCTGACTAAACGCAACCCACAGCCCACTTCCAAGACATCGTGATGCAACGACGTTGTTGTTGCAGACTGTTATCACGACAGGATGTCATGATCGAGGTAGCATTGGAGTTTCACACTTGAGATCCTCTCGCCCGCCGTTGAATCCGTCCGTGCTCTGTCGATAGAACGGCGATCAATAGTTCGAGCTCCGAGGATGCAATTTCGAAATCCACGGTCCAGTCTTGGTCACCTCCAATCTAACGAGATGCGGGGCAATGCCATAGAAGAACACCCAGTGGTTTGACGCGTCTGAGACGCGTTGAACAAGCGCGGCCTAGGACCTCCCCACCCACATAGCCTTGTGATAACTTTCCTTTGGCTGGAAATGAAATTTGTTTTAGCCGTGCTGCTATTGCTGATCGTCGCGGCCGAGTCTGGCTTCAACCCCGGATTTTAGAGTGGATGCAACGTCGCTTGAATTATCTCAAAGGAGTGGAAGCCATCTGTCCACTGAGACATGGCGTTCTTCAAGTCCTCAGTATCAGCAACACGACAACGTGAAAGCACGCAGACCACGCGGCGGGCTCCCTGGTCAAGCACTCGCCAGCCAGTGTTCGACACAAGGAAAAGAACAGTTTGGCTTGCGAGAGAGAGCAAGTACCTGTACCGACCAATCCGACAAGCTGCATTGTCCGGATGAGCAAATGCAGGCCAGCCATCGAGCCGAACTGGTGTGTAGAAAGCTCGACCTATCAGACCGGCATTCGCTGCCTCGTGTGCTCGATTGAGACCGTATTGCAGACCTGTATGTCAAGGGAGCTTTCGAGCAGCCCTCTACGATTCAGATGCGATGAAGCCGGTTGGGGAGAGGTGAGAATTTTACCCACAGGGAAGAAAAAGAAAAACCTTGCATGATCAATGTACGGCTCGGTACTGACTGCTCTGTATCAGGACCAAGATTGAAATCTGACAGAAGTGCATAAGCCAAGAGAATAGACTCTTTGGTGCGGGTTAGTACGTCAGAGCCTTCCCTTGCAGGGCATGATCTCTGCCTTTTTGGGGGTTAGTTCAGGCACCAAAGGCCATGGGAGCAACGGGGAAGGAGCCTAGGAGGGCCCCGGAAGTCCCAGGCCGCCGCAGCGGGAAGACCCTTGCCCCCTGTCGACCCGGCCAGAGTGTGTGTGGCTCCCCGTGCTGGGACGCGACGAGCTGAAAAAAAGCGTTGGTGGTGCAAGAGTAGCGAAACGTAGGATCTCTCTCCAGAGCCCAATTAAGTGAATGATAACTGTACCTATCAAAAGAGATGGAGCATAGTTGATCAAGGACAGAAAAAGAAAGCAGACAGAATCACGAACTAGTAGTCTAGGTAGTGAGGTCAGGGCCACGATGGGAGATGAGTTTCTCATCCCTTGCGTCGCTTTGATACCTAAAAGCCTGCAGGTGTCAACGCTGCCCCAAAAGAAAGGTTTATCGACTGTCTCATTTTATTAAATGGGTCATTGTTTTGGTCTGCATTCCAGTCATGTCTCACAAGGTCAGATCCTAGTAGTCCCAACCATCCAAGAAGTAATGAGCCCTGACATCATCTTCATCTGTTGTCGGGGGCTGTTGTTTGTTTTCGTCTTTGACAGACCCGAAGCGAGTTTGCAATGTGTCATGAGGTTGACGAGGGCTGAGTGATGTTAGACCAAAGACAAAGACTTGCAGTACCCGCTGTGGAACGTCGTGTTGTGCCAAGAGCACACAATATTACCAGTATTTGCACCGGATGGCTGGACCTGGGCTTGTTCCATCCGTGGCCTCCCTTTTCCCTGCCGTAGTGACTCGCTCTCGTCCTCGCACAGAGAGGATCTCACGATGCCACTGGTCCAGACTATTGATCCGTAGCAAGGAAGGGGGCGAGCATGATAGGCCCTCCATACAAGCCATGTAGAATTAGTGGGTTGGTTGTAAAGCCCAGTAATGTCACCCAGAGACATCGGGTGGCAGAGACTGTTATCTTCAACCCGTCTGCGGTAACACAAGGAGCAAAGTTCCCGTCGAGCCACGTAGTGGTACCTATCACTTTCAGCGGAATGTAGCTTACTGTTTGCCTTGGTAGACAAAGTCTGGGCGCCCCCTTCACGAGCGAGACAGACTCGATCTTCATCAACTAGGTACCGCGGTATGACCTTCCAGTAATACCGGCACGGATGCAACAGGGCATTCACCCTGCATCATGCCGCTGTAACCCCCTCAGCTCGGACGGTACATGCTGGGCAGTGTACGCTGTACTTGTAGGCTCCCGTCGACAGCATCTCTCCCTTGCGCAAACTGTCACTGAACATGCGCCCTGCAAATCCTCATCTTAAAAAGCGACCCAACGGCAAGGTAGACTATGTGAGTATGGGGACGTTTTGATCGCGGCGCTGAGATTGCCACACCTGCGATTGGATCATTTGATGTCGATAGGGCCCCGAGCCACCTGAAAGGTGGTGTCTCGGGAGACCGATGGGGCGCTACGCTTCGGTAGGGTGGGAGCTAGGGAGCCCGTAGCCCGGATCACAAGGACACGCTAGGGCGCACACTGCTGAGCCAGGGTGCCACACCCCCCCTGTTGTACACCCACTAACAGGTCTGTAGGGCACTCACCCTGCTTTTGTGGTATTGCCTGACGCGACTGAACCGCCCTCCCCTGTAAGCCAATGTCCGAGTAGAAAACTAAGGCCTTCCCCACGACTTCCAGAAATCACACTACCCACAATCATGTCGTAGGCGAGCACAGGCGAGATCGCGCAGGAAAAGAAGAGACACCGAGAGGACAGGAGACTGGCCCCAAGATGGCTGCCCTCTCAGAGGCCGAGGATGCATACGCAGCCGACGTCGAGGGCAAGGCGAGCACTCCCAAATCTCGGCGCCAGCGCGGCATGAAGAATCGAGAATTCGGCCTGTATGCGAGTCGGCTGCGACACCGGCCCCAGGCGAAACGAGAGTCCGCTGCCTCAGAATCGGCTGCTGGCTGGCCCCCTCAAACGCAACACCAGACCAACGACGACCAGGGTCGCCTCGGTTTTTACCAGGGCAGTGCAGCAGGCCTTGCAAACCGCCAGCATCTTGACCCCGACCCCTACCTCGACGACTACCACCACTACACAGCAGACTCTGCGCCGCAATTACCGCCTCTTCCCATTTCGCCCATATCCCCCCGATGGGCCTCGCTTGCCAACGGCCACACAATCCCCTTTGACCAGGCGACTGCGTCTCCCAGTCCGCCAATTGCCTCTGCTTCATTCGAGTCACGATCGCGCGCGACGTCGACCTCGTCTTCTTCCAAGTTCCCGGGCCTCTCCTCGCATCCCGTCACCCCGAGCCTGGTCCAGTACGCCTCCTCCGACCGCTCCTCCTATTCCCAAAAGACCTTCTCCCCTCTGGACGGACGAGATGAGACCCCGTCCACAGTGACGACCTCCTCCACCCCTACCTCTCCGACTTTCTACCGGCCCGACAGTCGGCAGGCTGGCGAAGCTGTGCAGGTCGACAACTTCTCCCGCCCCCGGAAGCCCAGCATGAGGCAGCAACAGTATGTCGAGACTCCGGTGCGATTCCGCCAGCCCGATACGTTTCACGTAGACGGCAAGGCGCCGCCGCCGGCGATACAGTATTCGCATTGGCCGCGAGAACGAGCCAGGGGCTTGTCCATTTCGTCTAGCAAATCTACCTCCACCACCCACAGCTCTCTCCCTCGCCAACGGTCAAACGACCATCTGCGAGGCAACCGCCCCCCAGCGCCAGCTGGGATTATCTCACCTGGGCTGCCACGACCTCCGGCAGCCTACAGCCGAGCAGACCACCATCCGGGCAATCCAGATCATGGCAACCGTGGCGGTCACGGCGGTCACGCCGGCCACAGCGGCCATAGCGGCCACAGCGGCCACAATGGCCATCTTCAAACCCGTGAAGCAGCACCTTGGATGGTCGATGACGAGCTCCGTTCCAGCTATCGCTCCCAATGGACCTCTTCGACGGCGCATGCAACGCTATTTACGGCCAGCGGGACGGAGCGAAGCAGTGTACTCACCAAGACGAGCTCGCGAACTTCCTATTCACTTTGGGGGGCTGGCGGCGCAGCTGCAGATGAGGGTTTGGGGGTGGATGATGTCCTCGGCATGTATGAAAAAGGGTTTGCCGACTCCACTGGAGCAGAGGACAATGATTTTGATGGACATGATGACGGTTATGAAACAAAGGACGACATGACACGCGACCCAGAGCAGGCCCGTCCGGACACCCGGCATGGCGAGGGCGACCGGCTCGAAAACAGAATATTAGAGGCCATGAATGAGCCTCTACCAGCACCGGTTCCGGTACCGCCTCGAGGCCCTGGCTTGTCGCAGGAGGATCCTTACATGCTGCGCGACTCGGGTGCTTTTTTCCGCAACTCCGGACTACCGTCGTCTTTGCCGAAGGACATAGGCCTCAACCTAGCCACCAGGCATATGGAGAAGTCATACCAGGCGGAGAGCGACCCGAGTGAGAAGCATGACTCTGGAAAGGTGCTTGATGACGATGAGCCCTCTGTCGCCCGAGAGAGTAGCACTCGATCCGCGCGAACTACACCGTCACCGCCTCCTGCCGAGACCACGGAACAAGATGGCTCCAATGCACCCGCAGCATCCCAAGACAAGAGCACCGAACGAGGTCTGGAAGTTCCCAGTGTGCCACCACCGCCCCCTCCGCATTCACCTACGCTTTATGCAGCAACCGAAGAAGAGGACCCGTCTGCAAGGGACCGATATGGCTTCCGAAAGCATAACCAATATGTCAGTCGCGCCCAGTACGACGAGTGGAACAGGATCTACACCGAGTACCTTGCGAGGCGGCGGAAGAAGTGGGTGATGTACTTGAAGGACAGTGGATTGATGACGGACAATCCCAATCGCTTCCCACCTCCATCCGCCAAGACGAAACGCTTCATCCGCAAGGGCATCCCGCCGGACTGGCGCGGCGCGGCTTGGTTCTACTATGCTGGAGGGCCTGGCATCCTTGCCAAGCACCCTGGCGCTTACGACAAGCTACTGAAGAGGGTGGGCAAAGGCGAGGTCAAGGAGGTGGACGTCGAGGCCATCGAGCGCGACCTGCACCGGACCTTCCCAGACAACCTCAAGTTCAAGTTTGCAGCAGGCCAGCCGGGCAACGGTGACGCAATAAGTGAGCACACGAGGGTCGAGGAACCCGCGATTGTGTCATCGCTACGGCGAGTCTTGCTTGCCTTTTCTCTTTACAACCCCCAGATTGGGTACTGCCAGAGCCTGAACTTCCTCGCCGGCCTGCTCCTACTGTTTGTCGAGACGGAAGAGCAATGCTTTTGGCTGCTTAATGTCATCACCCGCGTCTACCTGCCCGGCACGCACGAGATGTCCCTCGAGGGCTCCAAGGTCGACCTCAGCGTCCTCATGTCCACGCTCAAGGACTCGATGCCCAACGTGTGGACCAAGGTCGCCGGCGAGATGGACGACCCGAACGGAGGGTCCGTCCCGCCCACGCCCACGACGCCCAAGTACGGCACCCTGGGCCGCAAGGCCCGACGGCCCAGGGGCCTCATGACCCGGTCGGCGACCTCGTCGGGCGCGGTGGCGTCATCGGTGGACCGGCTCCCGCCGATCACGCTGTGCATGACGGCCTGGTTCATGTCGTGCTACATCGGCACGCTGCCGATCGAGACGACGCTGCGCGTCTGGGACGTCTTCTTCTACGAGGGCAGCAAGACGCTCTTCCGCGTGGCGCTGGGCGTCTTCAAGCTCGGCGAGCAGGAGATCCGGGCCGTGCAGGACCCGATGGAGATGTTTGGCGTCGTGCAGGCCATCCCGCGGCGGCTCGTCGACTGCAACCGCGTCATGGAGACGACGTTCAAGAAGAGGGGCGGGTTCGGCGACCTCACGCAGGAGTCGATCGAGGAGCGGAGGCGGGAGGGCAGGACGGCGCTCAAGGAGTCGCGGCGGGCGGCGGCCGCGGCGGCCGCGGCGGCTGGCGACCAGGCCGGGGCGTCGCTGGCTCCCATCTCCCGGCCGGACAACACGGGCGACATCACGGACGTCGAGGGCGCCATGGAGATCCGGAGGAAGGGAACGCTGTTTGGCCGCAGGAGGGCGAGAGCTGCCGAGGCTGTGTGAGATGGCGCCGTCTGATGTCCCAAAGAATGTGGCTGAACTTTCTATACCCGTGTTTGCTCGATCGGGGGCCACTTTTCGAACCCCCCTCTTTTTTTCCCTCTCTCTCGATCACAAGGACAGCCCCGTCCGTCGTTGTCTTGGATTACTGAGCCAGCAGGTCGCCAGAGTTCCAGTGTGAAGGGCTTGTTTTCTGGGGCCGGACGAGTACATACCTGCATGCACACATACATACATCTGTTTCATTACCTACCATTGTTCACAACTCTTCGTCAATGGATCTCCGAGGGCTGGCTCGGCATCGGGAATACTTCACAAACTCGTCATTTTGCGGGGGGAAGGTCTCACTCATGGCACAGTACTGGTCTGTTTCAGACATTGGTTCGGGGAGGAAAAAAACCAAGACACATTTTCTACTCTGTGCAAAACAAACAAAAACGGTGCATCGGGAACGGCGGCGTTTGCATGTTTCTTCCTTTGCGTCATCATTCTTCACACTGTACCAATCCACAGTCTTCTTTTTGTCGATATCATACAAGGGGAAGGGGGGGAGGTTGACGATTCTCATGGCCCTAGAGGAGGAGGAGAAGCATAGTTGGGCATTGCGAAGATGGTAGAACTAGATAAACCAACGACATGCAGAGACGTGTCTAGAACAGGGGAATGGCAAGCTGCCAAGCATCGAAGCCATCTAGAGGTAGCTAGAGGGTTTCCTTTTCCCTTGGCACAACAGCCCAAGGGATAACCTCACTCCCCAAAAGAAGCAATTAATATGAACGAATACACCCAACCTGGGTCTCCAAAAACGGCAATTGAATCCAACCATTCAGGGGCGCTGTTTTTCACGTGCCTGCATTCCTGTCGAGGAGAGGGGAGCTGTTGTTCTCGCTACCTAGGTAGTTCAGGGTCCAGCTGGCCCGCCAAGGAAGCCAACCAGAGCAGGCGGGATCCGTTCCGGCGAACTCGCTACGTAATTATGGCTTGAAGGGGGACCTCGAGGCGCGGCCATGGCTGAGGATGAGGCCGCTCTCGAGAAGTTTGTTCAAGATTGGGATGCTTGCCTGGGGTGGAGAAAGAATGGTGTTGGTTCCCATTTGGCGAAATAAAAAGCTGTTTCTCCTGACTTGCCGTCCCTCTTTGCTTGACAAGAAGCTAGGAAAAGTCAATCCCGGGAGGGCAAAATGGAAGCTCGAGCTCGGGGCCAGAAACCCCGCGCCGTCCGTTTGGCCAGATAACACGACTCCTGCCCGTGGAGGCTTCTGAATCGGCGAGCTTTTGTGGCGACATCGAACTTGGGCTTTTCGGGAATTGGGTTTTTGGCTAGGTACACGTCTTGTCTAGGAATTATGCTCTTCTATCTTGAACGAGAAGGGTCCGAGACACCAGGCTTGTCGTCTCGAGAGTGGGCAATTCATGGCAGAGCTTATCACTACACTCCCTTACTAAAGCACGTTTCATTAGCTTACCTGTTTTTTTTTTGAGTTTTGTCTATCTTGTTCAGTCTTTGATTGATTGGTGTTGGCTCTGGTGAGGGGTTGTTGTTGCGTCTGGGGCGTGTTGCTTTGCTTATCCCTCACTTAATTAGTACTGCAACGCCGTGGGCATTTTTAGGTTGGGAGTGTTGAATTGAGGCGTTGAGCGAGCGGCACGAGGGTTCCAGGCTCTCTTGGCTCGGGCTTTGCTTCGGTTTTTGTTATGCGAAAGAGAACTGCCCAGTCTTTTTAGGGTCGGGTTTTGGGATCGCTTCCGTGTTGCGATTTCCGTCAGGATGGGCTGGAGCAGTCAGAGGTACTAGTACCTAACCTGGAGGGCCATCGGCAACGGTCTCTCTCTCTCTCTCTCTCTCTCTTGATTCAACGATTTCCAATATGCCCGGGATCAGAAACCATGGTGGCATAGAGTCATCCTTCATCCAACGGCGGCGGTTCCGTGTGGGAATCGCGGCACAGCAGCAGGAGAATGTTGATCAGAATGGAGTTTCCGGCCAACCTCCCAAGCCCCCCTGACATACCTTATCAAGGCCCAATAGTTACTCTGTTGCGAGTCTTGTTCGGTAAGACATGAGGCAGGAAAGTCCAGGATGGATCGTTGGATCGCGATCGAGCCGCATAAAGTAAGTACCTGGCCAATATCACGGGCGGGGCTACTTGACGTCGAGCCTGGGGCAATGTGACGCAAATTGTAAGAAGCGATAAGCCCTATTACTCCGCCCTGCATGCTCGAGTATGGGTCGAGGAGGAGGGAGGAAAGCGGCCTTTCGGAGGAGGATTCGTACGAAAGCTCGCAAGAAGAGCGTGGTGGGTGGAGGGGCGTTGATCCTGAGTGTGAAGTCTAATCTGTTGGCTGTTTGCAGATCATCATGAACAAAAAAAAAAAAGCCATGACTACTGCAGGCATTCCCTGCATGCATGCATGAGCCGGGGGGTTCTGGATTGTGGGTGATTTCAATAGGTGTCGGATTCCCCATCCGGTATGCCGCGAAGGCAAGGGATTGGCCATATGTCCAACAAGTTTTGCGTCAGTGACCCAGTTGGCTGTGCCCACCAGTCCGATTATGGTAGTGCGATCCAGAGAGCTCCCTTCGTCGAAGGGACTGGCTCGACGCTATTCCCAGGAACCTTTTGGCCGTTTGGTTGGGGAGTTTGGGCTAGGTACGCTGATGTCTCAGCGGGGGGTACAAGTACGGTGGTCCCGGTTTTTCCGGCAATAATTAGCCCCCGTATCATCGTAAAGACGTTGGTTAGGGCGGAAACGTTGGCTATTTCTGACGATTCGTGCACGTTTCCCATCTGAGTCCGTCCCGACGTTGTTCGGTGTCTTTGCCGCCTCGTGCCCGATTCGCGAATCCCCTCGAATGAAACTCTGTGCCAGTGGCATGCTGTCGTTTGCCAATCTCTTGGGTGCCTGGGTGGTTGTCCGTGAGTGGATCGACAAGAGCTGGGTCGACCGGGCTGGTGCGAGGCCAAGAGCTTGGCCCAGCCAGGCCGCCGTTGGCCTGGACGAGAGTGTCTGTAGGTATTCGAGATCGCGATCGCGAGTGGGCGGGCAGGGTTGGTTGTTGGCCGTTTCCATTAGTTACAAGCAGATTATGATGATCCATAGCAGGCCGAGGCGTCTTTGGTTGTGGTGTCTGAGTAAAAAGTACCGCGTCGAGATAAACTTCTCGCTTGTTGTTTGCTGTCTGGTGGGCCGTGGTTGGAAGTCGGAGTCGATCAAATGCAGCATTGAATCTTGATACCTACCTTAGGTAGCACAGTCACCTACCTACCACAGGGTCAGCGCTGGAGTGTGCCCGAGTATTCCGATGGCCACGCAATCAACGAGTGAAGAGGGGACATGGACGTTCCGGCTGGCGGGCGTGTGAATGACGAGTCGGGCCGCCGTTTGGTTTTATTCAGTGCCCGTCTCGAATGCATATTTCCGGCCCCGGGTCACTTTGCCGTTTTGGGACGGGAGGGGATTTTCTTGTTCATGATGCTGAAGTGACTTTCTGGCTTTCCTTTCTGTCGGCGAGGTGCGACGAATCCGGGGCACACGTGTTGTTGAATGGGAATGCGAAAATCCGCATGGCCGAGGGATGGCAGTTGAACATACAGTTAATCACCAAATTGTTCGGCCAGGCTCGTAAGAAAGCGGACCGACAGAGCGGATTGTACTTATTGTTTGCATGATGGGATGCTTCGATGAAGGCATTCCCGAAGCTTGGGTGCGGTCTAGACTGGCGAGCCTAAGAAAAAGATGGGCTTGGAATGGGTGTGAATGGGTGGTTCCTGTGAGAATGGCACCACTCGAGACGTGCCATGGGCCCATTCCAGGCGTGTCTGCCAGGGGGGTGCGCCCCGCAATGATCCCACTGCTGGATGGGCCGATGAACGCCTAGTCGAACCACGAAAACCAGTCGATGGCTGCCAATCAGTGGGGAGCCTGCAGTGACTGAGGTGAGGGGTGTTACTGAGCTGTCAGTTTGGGAGGTTTGGGAGGTTTGGGAGGAGCCCTGGCTGACGGGTCACGGCAGCTATGGAGGGAGGAGGGAGGGAGCTTTGGCCAATCCGCGGGCTGGATGATGAGGCACGGGCAGAAGGCGGAGCTGTACACGAAGGTGTTCATACCCCTCCCTCTCCTCCACTCCCTCACCAGTCTCACCCCTCAAGCTCGCTCTCCTCCCTGATACACTCCCCTTGACTCCCACACCTCCTTGTACACACACCACACAGACACACCAGACCGGGATGTGAAATACCTTACACCACGTACCAGACAGCTTCTCGCGCCACTCCCCACCCCGAAAGTCAAGTTCAGAGACCACGTCTTGGCCCTCGCTTGGCACCATCGCCCATCCCCCACCGCACCGGCCAGTCTAGACGAGGCAAGCAAGGGTACAACGACCAAGAACGCCGTTCTCGAACTGCCCACCCTCCCATGAGCCCATGTCGACTCGACTGTTTTCCCATGGCGCCATCGCGATCCCATATCGGAATTCTGCGTCAATGGGATATGAGGTCATTCCTCCTCTGGAACCCAAGGGTCCTGGGGAAGCCCCTCCCACGGCCGCCTCCCCCTGCTCCCATTGGCCTGCCCGTGTCGTATCGACATTTGCCCGCCTGCCGAGCTGAGTCTTTTTGGGAGCTTGGTTGCCCATCAGGTAAAAAGTCTCTTGGCGGCACAGCTCGCCGACTCGTCCAGCTTATCCGCAGATCTGCCTCTGGTAGCTTGCTTATATAGGAGCGCGCCCGAATCAGCAGACCACGACCGAGGAGCTGGTTACACATCGTCATCGACTACTAGGTCTACTACTGTGAATACCTTCACTCAAGCCTTCCAGCTCACATTCCAGACCATAAACATCACCCCATCATCCTTTGCTCAGGCCACACATACCCTGACCCATCTCCCTTGCCAACAGCAACAACAATGCCCATCACCATGAACACCAACCTCTTCCCCACGGATCTTGATCTCGATCTTGACATGACCAAGGTAAGCTTAGTCGGAATAAGCAATTTCTCAAATTGCCACACTCTCCTCATGACACCTGCAGCACAGACAGCTAACACGCCATTACCCCAGATGAACATGCCCTTCAATGGCGGCTACGGCGCCACTGGCTGGGACAACGGGCTCTCTTACTCGCCCGACGTCTTCATTGAGGACCCCTCCTTCGACTACTTCTCCATGTTCTCCAACAACGGAGCTTCCTCCAATGACTTCATGAGCTGGCCTGCGAGCCAGCCCTATGCGGCTGCTGCCCCCACCGCCACCTCTCCTGCGGACTTCCTCAACTTCCAGGACATGGACTACCTCAGCGAGAGCGCCGGCTCTCCCGGTGAGATGACCGACAGCTCTAGCTCGCGCGGCACTTCCCGCAAGCACAGCCGCGCCGACGACAGCGACTCGTCTGCCGCCGAGGAGCCCGTGTCTCCCCGCACCACCACTCGCCCGGCCACCAAGAAGTCGCGCCCCTCCCCGCGCTTCGGCAAGCCCTCCACCAAGATCTCCAAGTCCTCCTCCAGCAGCAAGGCCTCCTCATCAGCCGCCTCCGAGACCAGCAGCAAGCCCAGCGTCGCTCTGCGCACCGCTCCCCGCAAGGTCAAGTCGGAGAGCAGCAAGAGCTCGCCCGCCACCCCTGAGGACGACCTCACTGCTGAGGAGCACCGCGCTCGCCAGAGCCACAACCTGGTCGAGAAGAAGTACCGCAACCGTCTCAATGCCCAGTTCGAGCAGCTGCTCGCCGTCCTGCCTGCCGATCAGCAGCGCGAGGCCACCACCTCGTCCAAGCGCGGCTCCCAAGACGCCGACGAGAAGCGCATGAGCAAGGGCGACGTCCTCGACCTCGCCCGCCGGAGGATCAGGGCTCTCGAGCAGGAGAAGGCCCGCCTTCAGGCCGAGCGCGCTGCTCTCCTGGAGACGGCCAGCTCTATGAGGGGCATGACTTCTCCCATCATGGCTTGAGTTGCCTGTTTTGTTGTCTGCTCATGATGATTGATGACGCTCTGGCCGAGAGCCAGTTTCTCTTGGTTCTTTGTTCAATGGGATATTTTAGCGAGGCGTTCCGGGGACGAGCGACTTGGCCGGGCCGCAATAAGCGGAAACCCGCAGACCAGTCAGCTCATGCGAGTTTTGGATGATGAATCTTGTTGTTTCTATCTGCGCTGCGATACTTGCGCGCACAATCTTATATACCAGCCTTATTAAAGGCAAGGCAAGACTGGCTAGAGCCGGCATAATTTACAACACTCATAACAACCACTTTGCCCCTGACCATCTCTTGCGATTATTATTGATAAGGTGAAGCTCGGTGAGCAGCGAGAATCGTGCCGGGGCCAACTTCACCGTGATGAATCATCTTTCCTGGCTGCTAGATGCAGAGCCTCTTTATTGACGTTACTGCCACCTCTGATCAATATGGTAGGGAGAGATAGAGCGACTCCCTTTAAAGCCAGATTCTCCAAGCTCTCAACTGAAATAAGCCTGGAGCTACTCATCGATGATATATCGTGACGACAAGGACAAGTCTGTAACGCAGCTCACCAGTAGGAAGGAGCGAGATCAAAGACAGGGGTTGTCCATGCTCGCCTCGTCCGCTCCCGATGATCTAGATGCACAGCCGTATAGGGCTGACAAGGGCCATTAATACGGTTAGACAGCCACCCGTAAGCTGCAGGCCTGCCGTCGATGACGATAGAAACACGGCACCGAACACCCCCCCTACCTAGCTTTTCGCACTAAGGCAAGGAACGAAGCTCGGGCTCCCGGGAACAAGCATGCAACCTAAGTGCCCGCTGCCATGGGACGTTTGTTCCGTGTGACGCTTAGATGATGTGCCCCTGGGGGTGTGTACCAGCGCGGTGGGAAGGCGCCAAGGCCTTCAGATCATACGTTTTTTTTTTCTTTCGTCGGTGTGGTCGAGGGAACAGGGCTGGCCGCCTAGGCGAGCCCCCCCCCCAGCAAATCGGAGCGTCGCAGCCTCCTTCGATAACCCCTGGATCTGACCCTCAAGAACGGAGGCAAGTGGGCTTTAAATCCGCCGGGGTGGTACGATCTGTGTTGCGAACCCTCGGCGGCTGACCCATCGAGCCGGGACCAGCCGTCTGGCTTGGGGGACTGGCGGGGGGAGAGATCGAATCAGGGTCCGGAGATCGTAGCGAAATGGAACACTTTGATCGCTTGGGTGTATATAGTTGATAAGATAACAGCAAGAAACCCGATTGATTGTGTTTTAGTGGTACTTGTCCAGCCAGTTGTATCCGATTTCCCCCCCTTTTTGGCAAAGGTGAGGCTGCAAAATGGGGCCCGGGCCGTGATGATTCATCGACGGCGTCATCCGCTTGTGGGCGTCATCGACCAACTCCCTTTACAACGCCGTGCAGAATGCTGCAATTATGCTTCAAAAAATGGGAAGGAGAAAAAGGAAAGAAAGAAGAGTCATGATGCTTTTGAATTGATCGATGGTGCGCCCTAGTGCTGAGCTTTGTGAGATAAAAAGGGGGGAGTATCTCGCGTCGAGCATCCAACTTTAACGCAACAACTCGAATCAAAAAAAGCTTCATCGATCACCAAAATTCTCTTTCCCCCAAAGACTAGCATCATTAAAAGAATGTCTTCTAAGCGCAACCTCGGTGAAGTCCCGGCCGACGTGCCCACCGGCGAGGACAACGACAACAGCTACGTCTCGCGCTCGGGCCACAAGGGCGAGGAGATCCCCGTCGTCTCGGACCAGGAGCGCATCGAGGACCCCATCGATGCCGACGTCGCCGACTCTGACGAGCAGCTCGGTATGTCATACATAATAACGGGGGGGAAGAGATAGACTCTCACCGTCTCAAAAAAACTCATACTAATCTGTGTTTTATGTGTATTCTATAGAGCGTGACGACAACGATGCTATCGATACGGACAACATTATTGACGAGCGGACCCGCGGTGCCAAGCCTCGTGAGGGCTATGCCGAGCCCGGTGACGAGGAGGGTCTTCCCGGCCCGGAGGACGGCACCAGCTCGAATTGAGTTGCCGGCGAACAGATATATGCTTGATTAGTGCGCCTATTTTCTACCATAGTTCCTCGAGGCGCTGTAGACACATAGGCAATAAACAACTGAGCGGGCATGTCACATATACTCTTCGTCGGGGAGGTCTTATTCTTATCGACTGATAGCAGATATGGAAACTTGAGGTTTGAACTGTGATGACATAAGACTCGATTTGTCTCTGCCAATGAAGGGTTGTACGTCCTGGAGTCAAAAGGCATGTACGGAGTATGGGGCCTTAATCCTAGTCGAGTTGTTGCAACCACAGTCAAGAGTATCCGTCCTATCCGTGAAACCTCGTGACAAAGGACGCCATTACGAAAGCTTTGTAAAGGTTTAGTGATGTTTGCGGGTATCGCATCTCGACACGAGGTTGCATTCTGTCAGCGTTGGGCCTTCAGCCGCGGTCCACACTCGGCCGAAACCGCCAACGACGTCTGTTTCAATTGGGTGAATCTTGGCTTGAAAAAAACGCTTCGATTTAGATTCAGGGTCCGCAAGGAGTTAGCGATCCTGCAGGCCACTAAGTGCCGGATAGCGACTTGATGCTTGCACTAGCATTGCCACTGGAGGCTTGTTTAGACTGTCGAGGGCGGAGGGCCGGTATCGCGATAGAAAATGCTCGTACCATAGACACAGATCTGATCCACTTGCCGCTCTAAGTAATCCCAGGGCCGGTTATGCGGCACGGCGTACTCCGTGAGGTCGATTCTACGTCGAAGGATTTGATTCCGACTTCCAAGCTTCCAATCCTCTGGAATCATTGCGGCGTTGTTGATGTTGGATATCTCTAAGCAAGTGATTGTGATAAATGCTTTGAAGTGAACAAATGTTTACCTTGACCATGAAAGCGTCCAACCAAATCGAGAATGTTCTGAGATGCGCGAGCAGGGTAGAGACACCCTGACCGGAGCAGCCCAGGCGTCGGCCGGCGTTATTATCACAATTCCCGGGAGCCATGTGGGACGGCTGCAACGCTAATGATCTTATCTTTTCAGGGTAGAGAGATCCTTCCTGGATCTTGACTTCTATAAGATCTCTGTCGATCTCATCTAATCAATCTAATCTGATCTGATCCGACCGTCCATCCTTTCATCTGTTGCTCTTGCCTACAGTTCGAGATGGCTTCAACGACCCAGAACGAGGAGCCCGACGTACGGGATGAGAAGTCCGATATTTCTGTTACTGAGGAGCCACGTTGTATGCATGCACCCCTGCACCACTTCCACCTTCTGATCAGAACTGACTTTGTGCGTCCAGCCGAGCCAGCCTCTTCAACCGAAGAGATCTTGTATGCCGCAGGAGTAGGTCTTCAGAAAGATGACCCTACCCTGCCATGCCTCACGCCCCGGATGTGGGTGATCGGCATTTGTTTCTGCCTGTTGGGCAGCGGCGTCAACACTCTCTACACCTTCCGGTTTCCCTCCGTGACGCTCTCGCAGTCAGCCATCCAATTCCTTGCATATCCGGTCGGCAAGGCCTGGCAATTCATCGTGCCCGACTGGGGCTTCACACTGTTTGGTCGGCGCCATAGCCTGAACCCAGGCCGTTTCAACTACAAGGTTTGTATCCCCATGAGGACTATCTGACCCTATGCTAGTCGCTGATGCCCCGGGCAAAGGAAAACATCCTGATCTACATCTTGGCCAACTTGAGCTTCCTCACCAGGCTCAGCGCTGATGTACTGACTGAACAACGCGTATTTTACGGTCTAAAGGCCGGCTGGGGATTCGAGATATTGATCACTCTAGCAACTATCCTGTACGGATTCGGCCTGGCTGGCCTTGGTCGCTCGCTCGTGGTAGAGCCCAAGAGCCTGGTCTGGCCTGGCGTTCTCGGCAACACGGCCCTGAACGCTGCGTTGCACACTGACAGTAGCGGACAAGTGGAACAGTGAGTACTTCATCTCGTGTGGATCTTAGCTAGCATCACTGATCAGAAATGGTTTTGAGGGGCCGATGGAAAGCGTCTCGGTACAAGTTCTTCCTTACCGCCTTCTGCCTCTCCTTCTGCTGGTATTGGCTCCCCGACTTCATTTTTCCCGCCCTGGGCTACTTCACCTGGGTCTGTTGGACGGCGCCGAACAACGCAGTCGTCAACCAAATCTTTGGGATGAAGAGCGGTATTGGTCTGTTACCATTCACCTTTGACTGGTCGCAGATCGCGTATATCGGGTCGCCGCTGGTCGTTCCAACCTGGGCGATCCTCAACGTCCTTGCTTCTCTCGTCTTTTGGATCTACATCATCTCTCCGGCCCTCTACTATACCAATACGTGGTACACTGCGTATCTCCCCATGCAGAGCAACTCCATCTATGACAATATGGGTAAGACTTTCAACGTGTCGAGAGTGGTCAACAAGAAGGATGGCTTTACGTTCGATGCCGAGAAGTTTGCCCAATACTCCGATGTGAGTTCTTTCTGTGACGCTACCCGCTCTTCGCAGCTGCAGGCACTGACCTTTCGTTGTAGATCTATCTCCCCGTGACCTATGCCCTCAACACATTCGGCCTGTCTTTTGCAACTATCGCTTCGCTCTTCGTCTGGTTATTCCTGGAGAAGCGCAAGGAAGTTGTCCAGAGTTTCAAGGCCTCTCCTCTCGTCTCTCTCTTCAATAGACAGTCGACACCCAAGGAGACGAAGGATTCACCCTATGAGGAAGTGCCGACGTGGTGGTATGCAGTGGCAATCGCGATGGCTCTCGGCATCGGCATGTTCGCGTGCGAGTACTACCCGGTGCAGCTGCGCTGGTACGGCGTGATCTTCGCCATGGTCGTCTCGGCAGTCTTTTACATTCCGGTATGTTGCCCCAATGTGTACGCAAAAACCAGGCCCTGGGCTAATTAATACCTTTCACAGCTTGCTTGGGTCTATGCTGCTACCAACGTCAAGATCCAGATCGATATTTTCTGCCGCATTGTAGCGGGGTACGTCTGGGAGGGCAAAGTCATCGCAAACATCTGGTTCTTTGACCTGGGTTACATTTCCGGGATTAAGGGCCTGGCGTTCTCGCAAGACTTGAAGCTGGGCTTATACTGCAATGCAAGACTCCTCTCATCTCGTCTCCCTTGTGTGTGTAATTGGTTCGCTAACATGTGTAATCTCGTACAGATCCCACCGAGGAGTCTATTCCTCGTCCAGGCGGTCGGCCTAGTGATGGGGACCTTGGGCCAGGTCTCCGTGCTGAACTGGGCGCTCAACCACATCCCCAACATCTGCGACCTGAAAAAGGCCGAGAACGGCTTCACCTGCCCCTTCTCCCGGACGCACTTCAACACCAGCATGGTCTGGGGCGCGCTGGGGCCCCGGCGCTTCTTCGCCGAGGGCGCCCTGTACCGCTCCCTGCTGTGGTTCTTCCTCGTGGGCGCCGCCCTGCCCGTCGTCGTCCACCTCGTCCAGAGGAGGCCCGCCCTGCGAACCGTGCGCTGGCTGCAGAACGTGCACGTCCCGCTCTTCCTCGGCGGGCTCAACTTCATCCCGCCGGCGTCGGGCACCAACTACGGCAGCTGGGCCATCGTGGGCCTCGTCTTTGCCGTGCTGATCAAGCGGCGCCAGCGCGAGTGGTGGCGGCGGTACACGTTTGTGCTCAGCTCGGCGCTGGACTGCTCCGTGGCCATCGCGGGGATCCTCATCTTCTTCGCCATATTCTACACCGGCGCTGCCAAGCACTTCCACTGGTGGGGGACCACGGTGTATCAGGTAAGTCGGGACAATTATTCTTCGCTTTCGTTCTCTCGTTGCTAACACGCCCCGGAAGAACACTTGCGATTGGAAGGGATGTCCATACAGGACGATTGCGAAAGGGCAGAAGTTCGGGCCATAATACCTCAGATGGCCAAAGAGTTTGGTGTCGAAGTATTCATGCTGATATTCCATATGGGAAGAGGCTAGAGGCTAGAAAGAAGGAGGCTGCTCGCGATATTCAAATATTCAGAGGGTGAAGATGCCGGTGCCCAGGAGAGTAGAATGGCGGATCACAGCACCTTCCAATCCAGCAATCGAGAGAGAATTGCATTTTATATAGCAAAACGTTGAGATTTGCTTTCAGAACACACGTTTCCCTTGACCGAAGATGAAGCGAGTCCCTGGTTGGTTGCATAGTAGCCCCGTGTAGGTAGTTTTCAAGTCACTATCCGCAACTCCTGGATCTTTTATCGTTTGCGAGCCTGGTAGCATCATGACCGAGATTTTGTTCATGCCATCCTGATTCCATCCCGATGACACCCCGAGGCCACTGATGCAAAATATCCCAGATAACACGCAGACATTTCCATCCCCATCCTTTCTATAACTCTTAGATTAATAATTCTGTAGAGATAGTGCCATCCGGCATCGTTAATGCCGACCTGCATCTGCATGACCTTCCTGGCATGGGAGACATATTCGACTCCGCTCTTGTCAGGTCGCCGAGGACTTCCGTGAGGAATCGGATTAGGCCGACCGTCCTAGGATCGCGAATCTGCGCGAGGGCCTTTTTCCCTGGGCGGCCTTGAGGAGGTCGCAGATGTCTTGCCAGACCATTCGCATCTTCGCCAGCTCCATCGCCTCCGCCAGCTTGCGGAGGGCAGAGTCCATGCTCGCCTGCTTGACGCTGCTCCAGTGTCGGCAGAAAGAGTTGAAGAGAGCCGGGGCTCTCGGGAGGTCCACGGTGTTCTGCGCGGCCATGGCAGAGGTCCAACCCTCAATGCTACGGAGTACTACGAACTTACGGATCAACCAACACCTGGTTTCCAAGATTGAGCTTGCACAAATGAAGAGATAACTTTTGAAATCACATGTATCCTATCTCTCGACATCCAGGCCGTAGATATGCCAAATCGACAGGGGGCAGTATCCAAATCACATCGAGCTATCCAACCGAACTTAACTACCCAAGACTACATGCCTGGGGGCATCTTGAATCTCAAACTTGACCAAGAGCGAGCACTTTGTCTCGCGGCCCTTGAGGTCCAGCATGCGGATGAACCGCCACTCGGGCTGCGTGTACATGAGCCGCACCGCCGCGACGGCGAACTTGGGGTTGCGCGCGAAGCTGTCGTCGCTCTTGACCAGCAGGCGCAGGAAGACGAGCTCGCTGTCCTCGTAGTCCCACTCGAGCGTCTCGTCCCACACCGGGTCCGTGGCCGGCGGGTTCTCGCCGCGGTGCAGGAACCCGGAGAAGTTGTGGTGGCGGTAGGGCGACGTCTTGCGCTTCATGGCCGAGATGTTGGAGTAGTCCTCGCCGTCGAGCATCTTGGGGTGCACGAGCGTGCAGGTCAGGTACGGCTTGATGTCGTCGGCCTCGCGGCCCGCGGGGAGGGGCACGCTCGAGGCGCCGGCGACGTGCAGGCGGAGGCGCTTGCGCTGGCCGGAGAGCGCGCCCGAGCCGCCGGCCCGTAGCTCGGCGGGCTTGAGGACGTAGCCGTCGGAGCCGGAGAAGAGGGCCTCGTTGAGCTGCATGCTGGCGTTGAAGGTCTGCCAGTTCAGGGCGCAGACGTGGGCGCCCACCGCCCAGAACGGTACCGGGTTGAGGTTCTTTGACGAGATGCGCGTGCCCTTTGGGTAGACCCGCATGAGATGGTGCGCGTTGTGGTTGGAGATCTTCTCGGCGTGGGTCGGCAGAAGCCCAGAGAGGCCAGACTCGGACAAGTTGATGAGGTGGTGGTGCGGACCGTTGGTCATCTTGGCTTGCGCATACCACGAATCGTCGCCGGGCTTCACGGACTGAGCATAGACACCAAGCTCGGCGAGCTCGGGAATGATGACGGCGCTCTCGGCGGCCTCCTTCTGGGCCTTGTACTCCCTTCGGGCCTTCTCCGCCTCCTCATCCTCGGCGTCCGAGCTCGAGACGGAGCTGGTGCCATCATCCTGCCTGAGCTCGTTCGGAATGTGGTACTCGACAATGACGGCGATCTTGGACCCGAGCTCGTCCAGCGTGACATGCTCGCCCGTGCCATGCTCCTCCTCGTGACCTTTCTCCCGAACGTGTCTGCTGAGCAGCCGGTCGCCCCAGGTCTCCCTCATGATCTGAACGAGACGGAGCTGGCCCTCAGGCTTGCAGTGATTCTCGAGAGACACAAGAATCGGCGCGGCACGGTAGCCCTGAGCATCGACGGCCTCGGCGGCCTCCTTGTCCACCACGTCGCGGATGGTCTCGCAGACGGCCCGGAACGGGATGTGAGAGACGAGGGTGTACCCGTGCGTCACCTTGGGCTCGTCCGCGTTCTCGCTATTGTCCCAGGCGTCGATCTCGATGCACCGCGCCCCGGCCCGGAGCGTCGTGTCGTAGGCGCTGGCCGCCGAGGTGCCGTACAGCTGGTGCGCCATGAGGTACGTGTTGTGCGACGAGCTGACAAAGTACTCGGGCAGCGGGCGCGAGCGGTCGGTGACGCTGGGCGGCACCCTGATGTGCGGCAGCTTGGCGAGCTCGCGCACGGCCGGGGTCTGCTCCTCCGGGTCGTCGAGCGCGGCCTCGCGCTCGGACAGCGCGCCCACGTTGACGAGGAACGAGCGCAGCGCGTGGCTCACGCGCAGCTGGCTCCTGGTGATCTCCGACTCGCGCGAGCCGTGGCCGCCGCCGGCGATGCTGCCGCTGCCGACCTCCTCGCCGTACTCCTCGTCGTCATCGCCCCGGCGCGAGCTAGTGAACGGATTGAGCTTAGCGAGCCGCGACGACAGACCTGATTCAGCCATGGCCTGGTGGTGATTCTGTGCCCTAGTGTTCTTTTCCTTTCCCTGCTTTTTTTCCCTTTTTGACGATTTGTGCTCGATGAAAGACCATGAAGCTGCAATTAAAAAGGCCTCGGAACGACCGAAACAATCAATGCTGGCGGTGCTCGGCTTGGCTGACGACGTGCGTGTCTAGTGCAGCTGGAGGTGTCATCTAGTCAGCAAGGATACTCAGCTCTCACCCTATGAGGACGAAATGGAGGGGCTGGAGTCGGTGGGGGCCTTTTGCCGGTCTTCCATCTTGGTACGGGGCGGCGAATCATCTCGAGTCGCGGAGTAGCAGCAGCAAGTAGTCGCCAGCATGACACCTCATTAGGTTCGAACTCTAACAAAAGGACGGCGTCCGCTTCCGCCCCGTGATGCGGCGTGTGGAGGTGTTGCCAGCAGCGGATCTAGCTGGTGAACCCCGAGATCCCATTCAACGGCCCGACCTTGTCACACTTCATCGGAGACGCAGGCACATGCGTCTGGGGAATCACAATGCTATTAGAGGCAGGTATTATGCATGTGTGAACTTTGCTCCATTTTGCCCCGAAACGGGGCCCCCAAAACGCCATCGCTCGACTGAACCGGTTATCCATGACAGCGCCTCACAAAATCTCATCCATGTCCATTTCTTCGTCTACCCCTGCGTGGTCCAATCCGTGGCTGTCATCGTCGTATTGGAGGAATTCATGCATCGCGTCGTTGATGAATTGATCATCCAATGCAAAGTCCAACATCGCATCGCCACATAAAGGCGTTGGGCGATCCTGCTGAGCGACTGGAGACGATGCGGCATTATTGTTGATGACTGCTGATGACGGCGTACCGGCCAAGGGTGACAACCCATCGGATGTTAAATCACCACCAGCAGAGGCTTGCGGCGAGGTAAGACTTCCGGAAGCACTTGCGCTGCCTGCGACCGGCTGCGGTCCCGTGTAAGACGACGGTTCACCGAGCGCAGCCCGGAGGATCGCAAAGGCATCGTCGCCAGCATTGTAGGTGCCTTGCAAGTCGATAAGCACGTTCATGCATTCGCGAAAGTACTTCCCAGCCAGCGCCCTAGCGCCGGGGGCCGGGTTCTTCATCTCGATGAGATGAATGATCATGGCCGGCAATATCGCGGTGACACCGGCTGGCGGGAGAAACCTCTTCAGGCTCAAGTGGTGCAGCTCCGTGGCCATGTCGGCGATGTGTATCGCTGCGTCGAGGACCTTCAACCTGGAGCGCTCGCGGTTTCCTGACCGCGCCGCCAGCGAGTTGTTTGGGGACTGGCATTGCGGCCGATGGAGCGTTGAGATAGACGTATAGTATATCATGAACAGCAGTGTTCGCTGGACTGCGATATTGGACCTCCCGCGCTTCACATCTGTCAGGACGGAAGTGTGCCCTCGGCAGCAAGGGGGCAGAGACTGAATCCATTCGTCGAGCTCGATGTCGAGCGTCTCGACAGTGGCAGAGGTGGCCTTCGGATTTGGATACAGCAGCACCCCATTCGCTCCAGGCGCGGTCGAGGATCGGAACTGGGGAGTGTATATCGTCTCCAGAATGTGACCCACGCACACGCACAGCTTGGCCATGGCGATGCACATGTTGGCCAGATCTCGGCGCATCTCAGAGTCGAGCAACGATGAACTTTCGTCCTCCATGATCATGATAGAGGTGGTCGATATCTCAACGTCGAAATCGCTCTCCTCGAGCATGGGCACCTCGAACGTGCCCTCTTTGATCTTGGGGGGTCTTCGAAGGCCGAGGGCTATTTGCCGGTCTCTGATATAGCATGACCACCATATCCGCTTGCGAAGGAGTTGATCCGGAGTGCTAGCAGGTGTGGGCTGGTAGTGGAGGTCCATACCACGGGCCAGGCTGACCGCGAGACCGATCCAGTGCGAGAGGTCCTTTTCATCGTCGAGGCCGTCATGCCAATAAGTCATGAGCAGAAGCGCCTGTAGCTGAACTAGAGGTTCACTCTCGCAGTCGAAATCGTACAGAAGCTATCAGACCATCAGCATTTGGGGGGAGAGAGAAGATCATGGGGACATACCCTGGTCCTGCGGAATAAGACTCTCCTCGCATCTTTGCGTGTTTCAAATCCAGCACTCCGGAGAAGGCCAAGGTCGACGTAGGCGGCGCCGGCGAACATGACGGCTTGGAACAGAAGTAGACTGATCTTTTCAGTCTTGAGCTGGAAGGTCGTGTCGATGAGATCACCCGGATCGATGATAGGCATGTAAGGGTAGACAAATTCGACAAAAGAGTGTAGCAGACTGTTCATCAGAGACTGACTCGGCACGTCGAACACTTTCTTTTGTTCAAGGTACTCAAGATCTTCAGGGCTAATACGTCTCGACAAGGGTCGGATGAAAGCAGGTAGCTTGATGGGATCAGAGGAGGAGGTAGCACCTTTAGGCCGGGATGGCTTGATAGCAGGTTTAGCCACATCGTCAAGGCCGTAACTGAAGACACCATCTTCGGGCAGGAGCGTGGCTATATCGATCTCCTTTGCGTAACTCTCCACTCCGCCGAGGCGAATGGACGGTGTCCATTGTACATCGGACTTGGAGCAGATACTCGAGGACGGTGAGCCAGCATCCTCAGTAGTGGTCGTCTTGTCCGTTTCGTCTCGAGCTCTGTGCACGGTCAGCAGTCTGGCCCCGGCGTAGGATGGGTGCATTGTATGATAAGATTTCTCGAAGGCAAGGTGGACTCACTTCTTCTGGGTCCTCTTTTTCACAACGCACTAACAGAACCCTGTCAGATCATATCAACACATCATCTGGGGGAGTGCAGCGTGGTACCTACCTCCACACCTCGAAAGCGGCAGTTGGAGCACGGGGACTCCTCCACCACGTTACAACGGACGCGGCGCTGGCGACAGGCCAGACAGGCACGGCTGGCCCGCTTGTTCTGCGATTTGCGTGTTTCTTTGGGGTCCATCTCGGCAGGCTTGTGACTCTGGGGACCCTCGCCGGGTGCCGAGGCATGGCCGATGGAGGCCGGAGACCCTGAATCATCCGGGACTAATTTTATCTCCGGGATGGTCGGGATTTGGGCTTCGTCATTCTGAGCGCCAGACATCGTCGCCAAGATCGGTTGACATATATACAGAAGCGCGTTTTGATGTCTTGAGCCTCAATTCTTGGAATCGCAAATTGATTGGAGGGTTCAATGTGAAATCGCGCTGTCGAAGGGCTGGCGGGAGTTTCGTCTGGGGGGCTTTAATGGAGTGGATTATCATTAAGCCTGGGGACGACGCTAAGTCGGGCAGTGCCGGGCCTGGAACGTGCAGTCTGGGCGGCACAGATGCCGGCCGGCGCAGCCGGTGGCTCCTCGTCCAGCCCCACTGGCATCCAGTACAAGTACAACTTCCCCACGCGGTCGTGCCGCAGACTAGACGGCTAAAACAACCAAGGTTTGGACCACCTCAAGCCTCTTGGGTGGCTTGCATCTGGAAGGGTTCTAGGCATGATATCATGGTTTTAGGTTATGTCTCCAACATATTTCATATTAATGTTCCATACGGAGCTCACGGAGGCCAGTGGTCAAGTGGAACAACCGTCTGGCTGGTTTTGATGATAACTCAGCAAGCTGGAGCTGTTCTGGCTTTGGTTTGCTCGAAAAAGGTGACGACGAAAGGCCTTGGCCTATTGCCATCGGATCTTACATTCGATAGAAGATAAAACTGTAATTGCATGATTGCGCAGAATATAGTATGGGGTCCAAGCTGCTTCCGAGGTCGCTGTATGCACAACCATCTTACACAACCGGCTTTGGCTCCTCGTGAAATGATGTCCTAACCAAGTCTACACGCTTTGAAATACCACCCGTCTTGCACGGCCCCGTAGTTTCGCCATCGCTGTCACGACCTCCCACGCTCCCTTTTGTCGAGTCAGCGGTGAAGATGTATTGTTCGTCGCTCTTCCGTCCTGGGTCTGGCTTCGCCGGGCCGGAGACGGAGGTAGTCTGGCGGCTCTTGCCTTGTCCTCGCCACATTTCGGGGGTGGAGTCGGGGTTTGAGAGATGCGACAGGTTGTAGCCTCTGCCTTGGCGTGGGTTGTCCAAGTAGTACGCCGAGCTGTTCTTGGTTGAACCGAACAGGCGAGGGAACATGCGACCCAGGGGCTTCTTGAGCACCGGGAGACACGAGCAGATGATGCCGAGGTTCGCCTCGACGAGGGTCCAGATTCCGCGCGGGATGAAGTTGAATGTAAGATCGTCTTTGTTCTTGAGCGAGTTCTGCACCGATGTGACTCGGATGATGGAGGCGATGGTCACACTGGATGTGATATGAAGGTTAGCTTCCTTGCTGAACTGGACTGTCCCATTCGGGGGCGCAGAGGCGACGTCGTGCAACTTACAAGCCACCAAGGCAGAAGATGCCGCAGAGCAGCATCTTGTCCCGCACGCTCAGCTTCAGCCTTAGGATGGAAGGAATAGGGAGTGCCAGGACCATGACATCGGTCACGATGTTGCCGACCGCATAGGCGATCCAGAATTGGTCCGAATCAATGCATGTCGCCTTGATAGACTTGTCCCACGCTCCTTGAATGGGCACGCACTGGCCGATTGTCGCGCCGACCGTGGCAATAGTCCATGCGGTGATGATGGAGAGCACCACGTAGGCGGCAATGCGAAAGCTCCGGGTGACGAAAATGCCAAGGCAGAACAGGACGATGGCTACTTTGTTGAGGCCGACGGTGATCTTGTAGGGCGTCTGGGCGATGAAGAACTGCCTCAAGGTCGTTCTGAGCTCGGCCTTTGTGAGGTCGGCCTTGTGCATACCATAGCCATTCGAGATGGCGAGGCACATCATCGTGGAGAGCACCACGGAGAAGCCCTGAGGATTTTAATCAGCAAACACAGTCAGAGAGCTGGGGTCTCGGCAGCCGGCAGACGCCTAATCGCAAACACTCACCAATGAGACGATGATAGCGACATCATCCCAGCCGATTTTGCCCAGCATCCAAATGCGGGTTGTACAGCGGGCGATCACGAACAGGCCTGCGAGGATGATCATTACCACAGCGGTGATGGACATCTGCCAGCCGTGATTGTCGATCCCATTCTGGGGGAAGCCCATGCCATACGGCCCCATCTTGTCAGAACGTGTGCTTTCGAGGGTAAGCCCGTCTGACTGGGATGGAGAAGAGGAGAGGGACGAAGATGGAACGAACCAGTCCCGCTCGAGGCCGCATATATGAAGAATTTGACAGCTTCTCACATGGTATGTTGTGTGTGTGTTGTACCGCAGGGGGTTCGTCCAAAAGCGTCGATGCAAGAGATTTCATAAAAATCTCTTTGACAGCCAAAGTAGATAAGTGCTGCAAAATCTCCTTCAGCCCCCAGACAAAGATTACCTGCAAAGGGCCTAGACAGCGGACTGCCTAGTAGCAAGGATGTACCTGGTTGTACAATAGCTCGGTTGCAGGTCGGGTGGCTGTGGCCGGGGGGTTGGATCTCTAGTGGTTTCTTCTGGAGTAGTTCCAAGGAGGTAGCGTGCGCCAACAGACCACTGGGAAGCTGATCCTGTGAGTCGGAGTACTCGGTAGTCCTCAACCTTACCGATTTCGTACAAAGGAAAAGGGGTTCGTCACTCCTTCAAAGTGTTCACTCTGATACCAGCGTGGAGGCAGTTCATGCCAAAGGATCGATTCCTCGCCCGGTTTCATACCCGCGCCGAAGTCTGTGCTGAACCGTTGCTCCCGAAACGCCTCCTGTCGTCCCGGAGGCACGAACGGGTCCAGGTCCTCTCGGCGTCGACTGCTTTTCTTCGACTTATTCCTCAAATTGATAGCAAGCCCGACCGGCTCCAGCGGTAGTCAGATTAGTTTGATGGACGAGCTGGGAACAGGGCTGGCAACAGAGGTACTCGACCCATTCCATCGAGCCCACCAATCTCAGGTAGTGGGATGGCCCCTGTGGTGGTAACTCTTGATAAAGTTCTGTCAAACATGCTTATCCCTGTCTGATCGGCGAACCTACCTTATGTACGGAATAGGTCCCACGTTTGCGCGATTTTACCCCCCAAGATACCCACTCCACCCTCGAGTCCCGGGCTCGTCAGGATTATAGTGCTTAGGCCAAGAATAAGGGACCTTCGTAGTCCCCTTTAGCGGCCTTCACCTTTCTTTTGATCATTCCATTTTTCCTGTAGGTCACGCTGGACCACGAGGCCGTCGTCTTGTGCAAGCAAGGGGGTCAACCATGGCAGGAGTGGAAGCAGGCCTGTAACCTGTAAGCAATGGAGTCGAGACCCTGGCTAGCAATCTTAGGATATGGTCGGCTGGGCCTTGGGATTCTCGATGTGACAGTGCCATGCTCTGGACCCCGGGCCCCGCCCCCTTGCAGCACTGCCGATCTCCTTGTAGGTACATACCTATCCACAGAGCCAGACTCTCTCATTCTCAGCATCAAGCTCCTGAAGACCCTGAAGACCAGACCGAGCCGAGATATTGCGTAGGAAGCGATTGGCAAGCTCCTTCTACTCGGTCTTAGGTAAGCCTAACAATAAGAAGACCTTGATATGCATGGCTCTGCCATTAGTTGGATCCTTGATCTATTTATTATCTAGGATCTCTTCCCAGCAAAACCTGGACGGGACGTCGACTAGATCAAATGCGTACACGAAGTATGGCTAGAGTCGGCCGCCCCCCGCCCCCCGACGCCAGAGCCGGGGCTACTGAATAATAAGTAGGTAAAGTTGCATGAAGGCCGAGCTTCCCATATTCCAATTGTCGCTAGTTAGGCGGCCTTCCAAGGCAATTAGTCGACCGAAACGGGGAGCGCGGGCTTCATGTTCTCCATCACTGTTCTTCGGTCTCCACCGGCGTCGCATTGCAGGGTTGGATTCTTTGCATGCGCGGCGCCTTAAATACTGGTACTCGTAAGCCTCATTGGCTTGTTGACATTTCGTTCCTCACCCATTCACCTCTGTGTGTTGTACCTGTCTGGTGTTGCCGTCGTCCTCATCATGTTTTCGACACTGGTGCTCGGAGCTCTCACGCTGTGCTCGACCATCGCGGCCGCCCCCCCTCCTCAACCTCCTTGTGGCAATTGCCGGGATGCGGCACAATACCTGACGGTCGACTCATCCAATGGGCCCATCACAGGACATTTGGCGCCAAACACCTCGTGTGTCGTCGAGTATCTTGGCATTCCCTATGCGAAGCCTCCAGTGGGCGACCTGAGGTTTGCGCCTCCGCAGAGGTTTGTCGCCACGGACCCGTACGAGGCCGCTGCGTTTGGCAATGATTGCCCTCTGACGGCGTCGAAGCCGGTCAACTACCCCGGCTTCACCCCGCAGGCTCAGAGGGTCATCAACTACTTCGCATCTGCAGCTGGCACCCCACAGAGCGAGGACTGCTTGACCCTCAACATCTGGTCCAGGCCTACGCCCAACTCCCGCAGAGCGAACAAGCCCGTTCTCGTCTTTTTCTACGGAGGACGTGAGTGCTAAACACCTTGATACGAGTTGCTGTGCTGTGTGCTGACATGCCTATGACTGCTAGGTTTCACCATTGGGAACACCAACAGCCCGTTCTACAATGGCAAGTACTTCGCGGAAGCCGAGGACATCGTCGTGGTCACGGTGAACTACCGCCTCAATCTCTTTGGCTTCCCCGGTGCTCCAGGCCAGCCCCAGAACCTGGGTCTGCGCGACCAGCGCGCCGCCGTCGAGTGGGTTCGGGACAATATTTGGCGCTTCGGCGGCAACCCGTCCAAGATCACCATTTCCGGCCAGTCCTCCGGCGGTGTCGGTGTTGACTTTTGGGCGTACGCGTACAAGAACGACCCCATCGTCCACGGCCTCATCGCCCACTCGGGCAATGCCTTCAGCTTCCCCGCCAACACCAAGACCGTGCAGGAGAAGAACTGGGACACAGTCGTGTCCGCCGTCAACTGCACTGGCGCCGCTGACACAATGGCCTGCATGCGCCAGGTAGACTGGAAGGTCCTCGAGGCCGCAGCTGCCGCCATCAGGCCCTCCAAGAGCACCAGCGTCCTCCGCTCCATCCCTGCCTTCTGGCCCAAGCCCGACAACGAGACGGTCTTCTCCGACTACGTCGGCTTGACCGCCAGCGGCAGCTTTGCCAAGCTGCCCATCCTCTTCGGCAACAACGACAACGAGAACGGCTACTACCAGATTCCGGCTTACGCCCAGGGCATCGTGCCCACCGCCGACCAGGTCAAGTCGTTCCTCCTCGAGTCCTTCACCTGCCCCGTCGCCTACCAGGCCGCCGCCCGCCGGAACCAGAGCGTCCCCTCCTACATCTACCGCTACTTCGCCGACTGGGACAACACCCGGCTGTACCCCACCTCTGGCGCCTACCACGGCGTCGACCTGCACATGATCTTCGGCGCCTCTGCCGACGTCAGCGGTCTGCCCACCAGCCCCGACCAGCGCAAGCTCACCAAGCTGATGCAGAAGGCGTGGTTCGCCTTCTCCGACGACCCGGCCAACGGCCTGGCCCGCGTGGGCTGGCCCAGGTTCGACCCCGACCGCAAGACCCTCATCCAGCTCGGTCTGAGCAACTCCCCCAATGCCCAGTTCACCAGCCCTTCCGATTTTGACGCGCCGTGCCCCAACGTCGTGATGGGCGCTCTGGCCAATATCGCTACTGCTGCCGCCGCAGTGGTGGCGGAGGTCGCCGACACGGTAGTTTAGATTGCTTTCAAGGCATACACGCTCTTTTAATAATCATAATTTCCATATGTATCATTAGATCATGAGATGTGCTTCTGGGAGAATCCGTTACATGAAAATAACGTTCTTCTCTATGTGGGGAGAATACCTGAGCAATCTCGTTTACCTCACCATTGTATATCCATAGAGCCAAAACATAGAAAGAAGCCATTGTATTTCTCATGTTAGACTACGCCAGTGCGGTCCAAGCCACACTTGTCTTATTGGCAACAGTGCCTTTCCAGGACAGCCCAGTTGCAGTCCAAGCCCGTCCTGGACCGTCCATGAGGGTCCAAGTTCGCCAGTCGGCCGTTTTGTCGGTTACCGAGTTGTTCAGGGCACCATCGCCGTTGTTGGTGGCGCCCTTTACCTCGTTGTCACCATCACCGCAGTCGTCGCCTTGTTCATCGTCACATCTCGTTCCGATCGCACCCTGCTGCCGTGGGTAGCTCAGATCCCCTGCACCGTTGCCGGCTTTGTACAGAAGGAGTGGCATGACCTCGCTGGTGTTTTTAGCCACAGCCAGACCCAGCCTCGCGGATGGATGTGGCGATAAATGTGAACGCGGTGGGTTTTTCGCTTTTCCCGGGTGCTCTGGGCACGAGCCCATATCTCTTTTGTCTTGTGTCTTTCATGAACTTGAAGTTCCGGACCATACCATGTGTGCGGCCCTAAGGTTCAATCTCCTTTCTAGAGAGTAATCGACAATTTCCTTTACTACCGTGCTAATCGAACGGTAGAAGATGGTCAGCAACAATGTTGTAGCGGTCTGGCGGAGTCATCCTTGGTTGGAGGCAAATACGGAATTACCACCACAGGCCTTCGGGAATAATGTGTAGTTCACTAGTAGATGACCACTCTTCCGTGGTGGCCTACGTATCTACGTCGCCTCTACAGCCTCCTTCTCCTTGGCAGCAAAATGGCCACCCGTGGCACTACGCTTGGGGGAACCTTGCCTCATGCCCTGCAATCGAGTCCAAATTGTTAATGCACCAGCGTGGCCACGCCCAATGTTTAACCAACCGGAGGAGGACCTCATCGTGCCCAGTCTAGGTTCAGACCTCGTTCCGGAAGCACAATCCGGACCATGTTACAGTATGATGGAAGCCGCCAAGCCCGGACTGTGCGTCACATGGCCGTTCACAAGTCTGTGTTGAGCGGGTCGACCTCACGTAAGCTTTAGTTATCGACTCCAGGCGTTCCGCAGCAAAATGTATAGATGCTTCTGACTCTTCCGTAATGGTAGCGGCGCCTCCATCACACGCGGCAATGACACGCAATCCGTCAATAGTTACTGCACATGGCACACATGTGCTCCTCTCGTCTGGTCATGCTGACCGATACGCCTCAGAAGGGGATGATATCACCACCCAGATGGACAGTCTCATGCTCATTTCTCAGTTTCAGTCCTCAAATGCAACGTGGATGCTTACTCACGCACCGAAAATCAGACAAATGTCAGGTGTCTGCACATAGCAACGCTATCCGGTGACGTCGAGCTCAAACTGGGTATAAAATTCAGATGAAGGCACGCTTTAGCGATGTTGAGTCTGGACATATCAATCGTGCCATTCGGGAAAAGAGGACTTGCAAAGATGTATCGAGGAAGCTTTCTGTCAGCAAACCTTTTGCTATTGTTGACATCGGTCAAAGCTGCATCGATTCTCTTCCAAGGAGGAATAATCATTGCCTTTGACAAGGCCTCGGAAGAACTTCGGGTCATTCGCAATGGAAGCTTGCTCGTTCAGAATGACCGTATTGTGCAGGTCTCTGATGCAGGCTCGATGAAGGCTGCGTCATCCATCTCAAACCAGACCCAGGTTATCGATGTGACGGGCAAGATCATCACCCCTGGCTTCATCGATACTCACCGTCACGGCTGGCAGACTGCGTTCAAGACTATTGCTTCCAACACAAGCTTGGTAGAGTATTTTGGCAGATACGGCGAGTTCGTGGCTGGTGATTTCTGGACAGCAGATGACGTCTATAACAGCCAGCTCGCAGGCCTTTACGATTCGGTGAATGGAGGAGTGACAACCACCCTTGACCACGCTCATCACACCTGGAGCAATGCTACCGCTGAAGCAGGCTTGAAGGCATCCATCGACAGTGGTGCCAGGGTTTTCTGGAGTTATGCCTTTCACAACGTGACCAACTACACCGTGGAAGACCAGCTCCCAAACTTTCGAGATATTGCGAGTCGTGGCGATTACAAAAACAGCCCTACGACAATTGGGGTTGCGTATGACTTTTTCGGACCGGCTCCTAATGTCAACGAGGTAAATGCGGTGATAGGCCTTGCCAAGTAAGTAGCATGGGTAGCAAGGATCACCAAGCGAATATTGACATTATTGGGCTATAGGGAGTTCAACGTGTCGGTCATTACCACCCATTCACTGCAAGGACCCTGGGGAAGTAAGTCACAGACTTGGTCGAATGACAACGGTCGTGCTTCAAAACTTTGCTAACTAGTTGGCAGTCACGAATTCACCCGAGGATTTCGAGTCCCTGGGAATCCTCAACATGTCCACGCCCATTGTCTTCTCTCACGCCTCCTTTCTTACTGCTCAGGGAGCAAGTCTCCTTCGCTCGACGACCCAACATATCTCCACCACGCCCGAGTCTGAGATGCACTACGGTCATACGCATCCAAAGTCCTTCTACATACAGGATCAAAGCGCCATCGGTATCGACACCCACTTCACTTACAGCAGCGATATCCTGACGCAGGCGCGCATCTGGCTTCAGCAGACGCGTTACGAGCTGTACAGCGATGTGCTGGAGCGGTGGCGCGTGCCCCCTAACAACCCCATGAGCGTGTATCAAGCATTTCTCATGGCCACCCGCAAAGGCGGCCTCGCGCTGCGCCGAGATGATCTTGGCGTCATCGCGGAAGGGGCCAAGGCCGACTTGGTAGTTTGGGACGGCGATTCTCCATCCCTTCTCGGATGGGTTGATCCCGTCGCAGCGGTGATCCTGCACGCGAGTGTTGGCGATATCGAAGCTGTACTCGTTGATGGCAAGTGGGTCAAGCGCGATGGTAAGATCGCGGTGCAAGGGTATGAAGAGGTGAAACGGAAGTTTTTGGAGACGGCGAAGCGGATTCAGGAGATCTGGCGGAACCTGCCGCTGCCCGATCCTGGGCAGACGTTCAATGGCGGGTTCCCGATTGAAAAGGCCGAGCAGGTGGATGTTTTGCGCGGACCTGGCGATGGATACGGGAATGTCTTTGTTTGAATCTTGTGATATGATTCATTGACGACACACACAAGATCGTCCCGTTGTTATTCTGAGCCTCTTTTTTCTCTCTAATAGTTTCCTTTACTGGGGAGAGCTTGAACTATGATAATGATCGTATCGAGAGTTTACAAATCTCCAACTTTTAATTATCTAATTATCATCAAGAGGCTTCACACATCTATCTCTCTCTCCGCCAAACCCTGCCGCTTATGTAGTCAGCTGAGAGGTCACAATGAGCGGGTAGAAGAGTCTACCCCAACTCTCAAGGTCCACGGCCCTTGATGAGCCTATGCTCTACACTATGAACATAAGCAGTGGGAGTCCCTAGAAGTCCTTGAAAAGCCCCGAAGGCCTTCGAGAGTTCTGCATTGCGCTGGAAAGAAATAAAGGCCTTGGAGTCCCGAGTTCATGCAGCCCTAAAATACTTAAGAGCCCTGGGTCCTTGGAACTCTGCATATGCGGGCTCTGGATTTCACACCTACCCCGTAGTTTTTATCATGTGCCTGCGTCTGTACTCCGTACAAGTACTGGTCGAGTCCTATGGTCACCGGGGAGTTTCCCAGGTCATGGGCCGCGCACTAGACCCAACACGATGGCGAGGACCGACTCCCGGCACACTAGCGGAACGACGACCGAGAGACTCCCCCACCATATCGGATCTCGACCGCAATTGAGAGGGAATGCCCCCGAGAAGTGCCCCTCACTAGGACTCTGGCGTGTGGGGAAGCTTTCTGCAGATGGTGAGGCTAAACGCAAGTTGTGCATGGGTAGTGTATCGCAACCCCCGAGAGGCCGAGCACTGGGTGGAGCGGACGGCGTCTTGTGATTGTGCGCGACTGATAAAATGTGGCGATCTCGCTGCTCAGTTTGTCGCGTTTTCACCCTCTCCTCCCCATAGACTACTCTTGATCTTACTTCCGGGCCTGCAATCGTCGTCATCATGGCAAACGAACGCCCCAATATCGTCTTCATCATGGCCGATGACCATGCGGCCAAGTCGATCTCGTGCTACGGCGCAGGGATCAACCACACGCCCAACCTGGACCGCATCGCGAAGGAGGGCATGCTCTTCAACCACTGCTACGTGACCAACAGCATTTGCACTCCCTCAAGGGCAGCCATCCTGACAGGCCAGCACAACCACGTCAACGACGTGATGACCCTCGACTCCAAGATCAATAAGCGCGGCCCCAACGTCGCCAAGCAGCTGCGCAGCCACGGCTACCAGACGGCCATGGTCGGCAAGTGGCACCTTGGAGAGGGCAAGGAGCACGAACCCTCTGGATTTGACTACTGGGATGTCGTCCCGGGCCAAGGCGAGTACTGGGACCCTTCATTCATCGGCCAGAACGGTACCCGCAATATCCCCGGCTACGCCACCGACATCATCACCGACCTGAGCCTCGACTTCATCAAGAAGCGTGATACAAAGAGGCCATTCTTCCTCATGTGCCACCACAAGGCGCCGCACAGGAGTTGGGAATACGACCCGAAGCACAAGGACCTGTACAAGGAGAAGGTGAAGGTTCCTGACACCTTTACCGATGATTACAAGAATCGCGCCAGGGCGGCTAAGCTTGCCAAGATGCGCGTGGCTGAGGACATGACCTACTTTGATCTGGGCATTGTCCAGCCTGACGGAGGCTCCGAGATTGGCGAGAAGATGATCAACGCCTGGTGGTGGACCGACAGGAAAATTCCCGCGCCGGAGGATGTCACGAAGCTAAAGCTGATTGACAAGCAAGATGGGACTGTCTTTACCTTCAAGACCCCAGAGGAGCTGGCGGACTTCAAGTTCCAACGCTACATGCAGCGCTATCTGCGCACCATCCAGAGCGTCGACGACAACGTCGGCCGTCTCCTGGATTTCCTCGACGCGGAAGGTCTCGCCGAGAACACGATTGTCATCTACACCAGCGATCAGGGCTTCTTCTTGGGCGAGCACGGCTGGTTCGATAAGCGCTTTATGTACGAGGAGAGCTTCCAGATGCCCTTCATGATCCGATACCCCAAGGAGATCAAGGCCGGCTCTGTCTGCAACGACATCATCTGCAACGTGGACTTTGCGCCCACTTTCTGCGACTTTGCCAACGTCACGATCCCCACCTTCATGCAGGGTGTCTCCTTCCGGTCGCTGGTGCAGGGCAAGACGCCCGAGAACTGGCAGCAGGTGGCCTATCACCGGTACTGGATGCACAACGACATGATCCACAACGCCTACGCCCACTACGGCGTGCGCGACCAGCGCTACAAGCTCATCTACTGGTACAACGAGGACTTTTGCCTCGAGGGTGCCCGCCCCGGCGATGCGGACCAGAAGGAGTGGGAGCTGTTCGACTGCGACGAGGATCCGCTCGAGCTGTTCAACGTGTACGACGATCCCAAGTACCAGGACGTGAGGAGGAAGATGACCCTGATGCTGGAGGCCAAGATGGCTGAGATTGGTGATGTCCCGGTTCACGAGATGCTCTCTCTGACGGTGTCGTGAGAAAGGTCGGTCCCCCTATACCATAGAAACGCGTTGTTCCCTAGCATAGATGTCTAGAAAGCGCCAGTCCGTCACTGCTTCAAAAGTAGTTGAGGAAGATTGGAATTTACACACAGTGGTGAATTGCCCTAATTTACAATTCCCGGCAGCAATAATCACGGGGGATCAAAGTTGAGACAACCTGCTGCGGACGGATGAGATGACTGTACATATATTGCGGCACAGCATAGATGTGATAGCAACGGCCGGTGGCCTGGAAGAGACTAGAATCATTACTCTTTGCTGGACCCTGCAGACCATGCCAACTTGCGGTCGACGGCCCTCATCCGTTCAGCCCGAAACATTCACGAGAAGAACAAGGCAAGCGTGTAATAGTGTAGAAAGTTAGGGCCAGCCTTGGTTTACTGAAGTATTTTCCAACCTCCTAGAGAGGGTCGGTGTATTGAATCATTTGTACACACGAATTGCATAACGTCAAACTGTGCCGTAAGAATTCAAAAGGAAGTGCGTATCCACAGATTCCAACGGTCATTGACAATCGATCAAGCTTGTATCTTAGGCTACTATATGGTTGTAAATTTACGAAACTCGGCTGCATCCTCCACCCCTTAAGGACAACTCCACGGATCTATGCTTCGAAGACGGCTCAAAGCTTTCTCGTAGGATCTCATCACACTCCCGTGAGCTACACCTACGCCCTTGGGCGAGGCTTGCCCGTTGGTGTTGTACTCGTTGACAAGATTCGTCAGGAAAGGAACCAGCTTCTGTCCGTTGTTCCCAGTCTGGAGCACTCTCCTGATGGTATCTGCCGCGTCGAATTCCTGATAAGATTTCCCGTCAGGTGTCGTGACGGTTTTTGTGCTGACTTGGGTGATGCCAATATTGTAACTTTTGAGTTTCTTATTGGCGAGTTGGATTATCCCTGCGCTTTGCTCTTGTTTTCGCAGACTGTGCACCGCATCCATGCAAGTGATGGACTTCTTGACGTAGTGGTCAACCTGCCCTCCTCGCTTTTGGCGGCAGTCCTGAACGATATCGGCAAGCCGATCAATAACATCTCCATGTTTGAGATTTTCCTCCCATTTACTCCCCAATAGCAATTTCTGGTCGTAGGTGCCTTCGTAGCCGCGACGGGTTTTGTCGGTTTTGCTTCTCTGGGGGCCGTTACCAGGGAAGTCGGTAACCCGTCTTGCTTCATCAATGTCTGGGTCTACTAGGTTTTTGATTTTGCCACCCGATCCGGTGTAAAAGGTGGTTTTGCTGATGTACTTGATGAATTCGTCAAAGTTGCAAGGGACTGGGTGGCATCCTTTCGCAAGAGTCAGTGAGTTTGCGTTGGTGAAATAGTCCAGACGGTAGATCGTGTAGAACATGACGGCCTCGTAGCCAAAGGCTAGTTTGGAGCAAATCGCCGGGCCAACTCCGAGGAGCAGTAATGTGAGTATTTGGAGCTTCATTCTTCCTCAGATGTCACTTTCCGATAGGAAATCTCAAGTTCCGAAGTTAAGGATAGAGAGATGTTGCAACTTCTGATGCTTCTGACGGCAGACTAGCTACCGATTTGTAGATGGCAAGTGCTCGCTTGTATCGTGACCATGAGCACAGCGCTCGCCAAGAAGTATACACAAATATAACCGGCGGCTGTCACGCCAAAGAGCTGCGGCCGCAGCGCCACTTCTTTTTTAAGCTTATGCACAAGGCTAGATTAACGGGATTACTGGGTAAAACATACCCTCTTCCAGAATTCCCTGGTTTGTCGTCCGAGCCGCGGGAAGAGGCGTCTAAAAAGGGTTGTCTTGACTTGACACTACTATAATAAGCGCTTGAAGCGGGTTCCCTCGAATCTCAGAAGGATCATTTGGTTATCATAGAAGGAGCGGAACCTCGGCAAGGAGGGTTGGCTAAGTAGGTTGCCAAGAGCACTGTCTCAGGCACGGCAGCTTCGCCGCCATGTTGCATCGCTGTCATATGGCCAAGACTAGGCTTTTGGAACTTTGAAAAGATGGTAGCGGCGCAATGCTTTCCTCCGGACGGCACAACGTGGCTTGTGCGAGGGTTGATTCATTGAGGAGGACAGTTGCAGTCGAAAAGTTCCCTTGGCGATCGGACCCCAAATGCAACATGAATGTGTTTATGCAGCAAAATTTCCCTGGAGAATAAAAATACATATAGCATCTGCGCCGCTGCACTGCCATAGGCCGGGAAGAGATGCCGCTTCGAGATTAGACGTAGCCCTGAACAAACACCATGCTATATCGCGGAACTAGCACGTAAATTTTGAGTGTGCCTGATCAGTCTTATGCCTGCCAACTACATAGGGAAGCTGTCTTCCGGGACAGCTATTTGAATAGCGGACAAGACAAACGTCAACAACTTCGCGGATCATGAATCGTTTGTGTATTCTCGCAGGCCTGTCATGGCTGCTCCCAACTGCCCGAGCTCAGCCAGGTCCATTTGAGTCATGCCCTATCCGCTGTAGCAAAGCAGGGCAAGATTCTTCAGATTGGACACACCTCCATGGCAAGGTTGCTTTAACACGCTGTCCCAAGGCTACTCTATTCGACCTAGCCATCTATACCCCAGTCGAAGACCCAGACTCTCATATTACGTTTCGCGCTTGTACCGCAGAAGATACAAGCACTGAGCAAACAGCAAGTCACAACTCAAGTCCATTCATTTTCAGTGAGCCACAAGAACAACGGCAATCGGAAGAGATGCTCTCAACCCTTGGGTGCCTCGCTGGTACCGAGACTTTCCGGAACACAACGAATGTCCAGCTTGTTGCGTGGCATACCGCAGACGATAAGTTGGCATCGCGAGCAGATGCAGTTGCCGCTGTCGAAACTATAAACGGCTGGCTCAAAAACGATGAAGACTGCCACTCCAGTATCATGTTCGCCCGGGCCGGCCAAGCGGTCATCGGCTTGTATGTTGGCGACGAGATTCACAAGCCAAGTGCATCCGGAGTGGTCAAAAGGTTCATTGCTACTCTGAAGAACGATGCAACAAGCTTATCCAGCCGATTTGCGGCCCAGCTATGTCAGGAGAAGACTCCGAGAACATGGTCGATGGGGATCTTTGCCGACCTCTCGGGGAACATATCTGCCGCTCAGGAGGCTGTTCGCAACTGGCATAGCGCCGAGTGTCTCAAGGGGGCAGACAGTACTGAAATCTGGAAAGACCTGGAGATCAGCATGGTCAAAGCTGCCGATGTCCCAACCAACCACGAGCTCTCAAGTGGTTTCGAGAAAAAGAGCGAGCCGCTCAAGGAGCGGTCATCGGCCCACGCGCTGGTCACTCGCGCAGACTGCAAGGCCATACAAGTTGTCGCTGGGGATGGGTGTTATTCCCTCGCCAAGCGGTGCGGGATTTCCCAAGATAAACTGAAGAGTTTCAATAGCAAAACGGACAAGCTTTGCGACATCAACACTCTCAAGGCAGGCCAATGGGTCTGTTGTTCCAAGGGCGACCTCCCTGATTGTGAGTAATACCGCCATAACCAAGTCTCAAACGCGGTGCTCAGCAGAATTGATAGCTAATAAATCCCCAACGCCGCAGTCTCGCCAAAGCAGAACAAGGATGGGACCTGTGCTACGTATACCATCACGTCTGTGGACATCTGTTGGAATATGATGGAGAAGTATTATCTCACAGAGAAAAAGCTAAACGACTACAACAAGAACACATGGGGCTGGGCCGGATGCAAGAATCTGCAGCAAGGCCAGAAGATCTGTCTCTCCAAGGGAGATCCGCCCATGCCGAATTCCATTCCCAATGCGATATGTGGCCCGCAGGTTCCGGGTACAAAGCGACCAAACAAGAAGACCCAGCTCAAGGATCTCAATCCCTGCCCTCTAAACGCCTGCTGCAACTTCTGGGGCCAGTGCGGCCTGACCAATGACTTTTGCGTCGAGGCACCGGCCGACACCAAGGCGCCCGGAACCTCCAAACCGGGGAAGAACGGCTGCATTGCCAGCTGTGGGATGAAGATCACCAACAACAAAGACCCTCCTTCTAGCTTTTCCAGCGTGGCCTACTTTGAAGCATGGAACAAGGAGCGCAAGTGCCTTCACATGGATGTAACGGACATCAAGAGTAGCGAGCATACCCACATTCATTTCGCCTTTGGCCTGGTGACTCCCGACTTCAAAGTTGATGTCAGCAAGGTCAAGACGCAGTTTGACAAGCTCAAAAAGATGAAGGGCATCAAACGCATTCTCTCCTTTGGCGGCTGGGCATTCTCAACAGAAGCCCCGACGTACACGATCTTCCGAGATGGCGTTACGGCCGCCAATCGAGCGGCATTGGCAAGTAACGTGGTCGACTTTATCAACAAGCACGACCTGGACGGTGTTGACTTCGACTGGGAATACCCTGCCGCTCCGGACATCCCCGGCATACCACCAGGGATTCTCCAAAACGGCAAAGACTACCTAGAGTTTCTGAAGTTGGTCAAACAGAAATTGCCGAAAAAGTCAGTCTCAATTGCCGCGCCAGCGTCTTACTGGTACCTGAAAGGATTCCCGATTAAAGAGATAAGCGGCGTTGTCGACTACATCGTCTATATGACGTACGATCTCCACGGCCAGTGGGACTACGGAAACAAGTGGTCCAGTCCGGGATGCGAGACGGGCAATTGTCTCCGTTCACACATCAACATCACCGAGACGGAACTCGCACTTGCCATGGTGACAAAGGCCGGAGTCCCCGCCAAGAAGGTATTTGTGGGCATCTCGAGCTACGGCAGATCTTTCAAGATGGCGAAACCCAGCTGCACCGGACCTATGTGCAAGTTCACGGGCTCGGCGACGCACTCTAATGCAGAGCCTGGCCAGTGCACCAATACTAGCGGATACATAGCAGCTGCCGAGATCAGAGAACTTCTATTTCAAGGCGAAGAGTCAGAGTACACTGGCACGACAGTCAAGACGTTTTACGACACCTCGTCCAAGTCCGATATCGTGGTGTACAATGGCGACAATTGGGTGGCCTGGATGACCGACAAGACAAAGAAAGACCGCATCAAATGGATAAAAGGGCTCAATTTTGGTGGCACCTCCGACTGGGCTGTCGATCTCGATAAGGATTACGGATCAACTAAAGTCGGCGAATCCGAGCCGGATGACCAAGAAGGCCAGACCTGCAACCTATCGAAGACCTTTGACAGTCTCGAAGCCTTGGAAAAGAGCGCAGCGAGTATACAGCCAGGTTGCAAGGCCATACACACTCTCATCGTGCTACAGAAGATGATGGACAAAGCCTTGGACAAGTACAGCGACGTCAATAATGGCTACGATAGCAAGTTCAAGTCGTATCGCAAGTACATGAATGATGCTCTGCCGGTACAGCTGCGCAATTGGATGTACTTTACTAATGGCCCAGGCCAAAAGTACTTCGACTGCAAGTTTAAGGGCAACGGCAACACGTATGAAGGGCCTTGCCCGGTGCCCAGGGATGTCAGAGGGGGTCTCATGTCGGGCATCTGGGACCTCAAGTACACGCTCAAGGACAAGAAAGGCTTCCGAAAGGCCCTGCTGGACGATCTCGGAATCGACCCTTCGTGGATCGAGTTTGGGGGGAGCAAGGAGAAAACTGAATGCCAGCAGCTTGATCATCCAACATTATGCAACAGCTTGGATCTTTCAATCCATGGCCAGCCCAAGCTCAAAAAGGACTTTCAGATGCCCGATCCCAAGGACATCATCAAGGATGCTCTGCGTGGTATCAAAGACCTCCGTATCAGCCTCGGTGCCGCTATGGCGGACATCGGCCTGGGTCTGTGGAAAGGAAGCAATGAAGAGGTGGTCTCGGTCCTGTCTATGCCAGTCTTCCTCCTCGTGCAGGCCGTAGAGGCGATGGAAGACGCCAAAGACATTGGCGAGGAGATCCAGGAACAGGAGGAGAGAAACCGGATTCTGACCATCATCACGGCGGTGCTCTTCTTCGTGCCTTTCGTCGGCGAGTTGACCGCCGCGGCGGCAGGCATGGCAGGTCTTGCCCGAGCCTTCGCTATAGGCAGCTTGGGCGCCGACGCGGCGCTGTCGATAGTCGATATCGTCAAGGACCCGTCCACAGCGCCCATGGCTATTGCGGGGATGCTACTTGGTGGGCGGATTAGAAGCCCGAAGGAGTACCGAGAAGCCTTTGACCTCCGCAGCAAGATGAAGCCGGAAGATGTGACCAAGGTGGGCGAGATCTACAAGAAGAATGAAGATACCTTGAAGAAAATCATCCAAGCTTGTAAGAGGTGAGCGTTGGCTCGTCAAAGCGACCGCGCAAGGGGAGAAGCTCGATGATTCTTGGAAATAATTTAGCAAGTATCTCAGCATAGAAAGAATTCATCGTTATGAGCGTCAGAACCGGGTAGATTCGTATCCTCGGATATTCTTTCACTTGGAAATAGACAGTCTGCCCTGGCGCCATGAGAAAGATCAGTAATCAACCTTGATAATATTATGCTTGGAAACCTTTGTCATGACCCGTGCAGGATGTTAGTTGACCAACATGCACTTGAAAAATCCCATAGTTGCTTTGATCCGGCCGGAATACTTTTACTGCCTTGGAATTCTGTCGGTACGAATCTGCTCCCTTCTTGACGCCCGAGGAGTTCCACGTTGTATGCGGGTCATTTTCGGGGGGGCAAAGCTGCATGCTCGGCTGACACAGCCTCATCCGTTTTGGCTAAACCTGGCCCAAAAAGTGAAATGAGCAAAGGCCGCAATCTCACAGCAACACCGCATTTTGCGAGAAACATATCGCTGCGGGAGACACAAAATGCCTCGAGCACTACCAGAGGAACTCATCGAAAACGTATGCCGCAACCTATGTTTTCACTGTTGCCATCCAGGCGCGTTCCCCAACGCCGACACACTCGACGTGAAGCAGAGCAAGGCGGCCCTCGCGCGTCTCTGCAGAGCGTCCAAGCAGTGCACCCGAATAGCACAGCCAATCCTCTATCACTACTATGCGACAGGGAACCTTCCCTCGCAGCAGGACTTGGGCCTGCCCGACGACCACCACAGCCTATGCTCCGAGGACGATAAGCTGCCTGCGTTTCTGCGCACAGTCATTGACCGTCCCGACCTGGCGCAGCTGGTCCTGACGATGCAGCTAGTAGGCTCTGACAACATCTCCGGCTGCACAGATAAGCTGGTCCGGATATTCGAAAGAGCCAGCGATCAACTCGGTATGGACTATCCTCCCAAGGAGTTCTGGCTGCAGGACGTCCTGGGCTCGCGGGAAGACTACCTCGAGGAGCATGGCGACCTACACCCAGGGCGCTGCACGATCCACCACTGGCTCGAGGAGCTCTGCATCCTTCTGACGCCAAACGTCACAACACTGCTCCTCGCACGCAATCTCCCCGGGCCGTTCGACCGCCTCATTGAGGCCTACAACAACGGCCGATCGGGTCCACTACTGCCGAGCCTGCGCACCTTGGCCCTGCGCACCCTCTCCTCGGCCGAATGGAGGCCTGATAACCCACGAGCTCTCTTCAAGAACGCCCCCAACCTGCAAACCTTCTATTGCATGCAGGCGGCCGTCACCGACGCCTATCTGGAGCGCTTCCCGTCCTCATACGGTGGTCTGCATCTATTTGAACGAGTCCGCACGCTGGTCCTTTCGAACCCTGACGACGGCGACCTGATGGACGTTCTCGCCGCCCTCCCGGCCCTCGAGGAGCTAGAGTGCCTGTGGATGGGCCGGGACTTCCCTACATTTCCCGGCTATGGGACCCTGCTGCGCGGATGCCGCAGTCGCAAGGGCACCCCGCTGCGCTGCCTGCGCTGCGGCTGGGCGCCCAACAACTACGACGCAGAGTACCCGGCGCCGGAGCACTACGAGCTCGCGTTCGACGGGGATCGCTACTCGACAGTGCGGCCGGAGGAGCTACTGCCGCTGGATCAACTCGAAGAGCTGACAATAGACCAGGCGGCTTTCCACTACGCCGGGTACGTCCGCCCGGGCGTCGAGGAGGACAATGACGAGTCGGACTCGGGAAATAGGCGGCTCGTGGACGTCCTGCCCCGGTCGCTGCGCGACCTGCACCTGATCTACGTGTACCGGGACATGACGGCGGACCTGGTGGAGTTGGCGAGGCAGTGCCTGGCCGGCACGTTTGCACACCTGCGGACGGTGCGTATCAGTCTGACGGAGAGGCCGAATCCGGCGCGGATACCTGGGCTGGAGGAGATGCGCAGTGCTGTGGATGTGACCTTTGCGGACGGGCCGGTAAACATCCTGTGGGGACCGACCAGCATGATAGGAGGGGATCCGATGATGGTGATGCCTGGAGGGACGGCGGGCGCGAAGCTGATCGAGCCCCCGACGCTGATACATCATTTGCCAGATGGGGGTGCTGGGTATGATTTTGAGAGGACGATGAGAGAGCGAGCGGAACGGATAGAGGCCATGCAGTGAGCTTCTGAGCTGGAGCGGAGGGCGGCTCCCAAGCTCTTATTATCGAACATATCTCTTGATTATCAAATACTTAAAGCATTATGTCCAAGTGTAGCACTGGGTTTAAGAACAAGTTACTCCTGTTCTATTTCACTCGAGCTCATAAACTGTGCAGATGATAAGGCACGCTCAACTGAACATAGTGATAGCATAAATCCTGTATGTGATATGCTTGTTGGGAGCATCAATCTGCTTGATGAAGAACATGCTGTCTGGTACCCAGTGTAGATATGCAATCTCAATCATAGGTTGAGAATTCATTTGAACGTCTGCGGATAAGTTCCGGCCCAACACTTGTCAGTGTCGGCACAATAGGTCGCATAAAACCATCCGCATCAAAGTGGCAACGATCAATTGTCGTTTCACGGTGAGTCCCATCCCCATTGGGAATTCCGAAACGGTGATACGCCATGTACCAGTGATCCGTGCCAGGCACGTTGACCATCGAGTCATGGCCGGTCGCAAGGATACCGTACTTAACGTTCTTTTGTAGAACAACACCGCGGTAGGTCCACGGCCCATGCACCGAAGTTGATGTTGCGTAGCCAACGCGGTAATTCTCCGAGCCGGTGTCATCGATAGAATACGTGATGTGATAGAGACCTTTGCGATAGACTATGAATATCCCTTCACGAAAGTCCGTCAGACCGGTGATTGCAGCGATTGTATTCTGGTTGATCGAGACCATGTCGTCGTTGAGCTCCGCGATGAGCGGCTTCCCATTGCCCCAGAGGATGTAGTATTTCCCGGTCACAGGGTCCAAGAATGCGTCCGGGTCAATGGCTTGATTTGTGGTGAGGGCCTCGTTATTGAGGATCATTGCAGTTGGTTGCGCAACGAAGGGGCCCTCAGGCGAGTCCGCGACAGCAGCACCGATTGTCTTTCGGTCGTAGGACGGGTTGTTTCCACTGAAGTAGAAGTAGTATTTCCCGTCACGGCTGGTGATCGTCGGCGCCCACGCATTGCCGGTGGCCCAAGGAACTGTTCCTTTTGCCCCATCCAATGTCAAGATGGGCTCTTTGCTTCTGGTCCAGGAGACCAGGTCCGGTGACTTCCAGACATAAAAGACGTTGCCACCCCATCCAGGAAACCCGTCTGTTGTCGCATAAATGTAATATGTATCGCCGAAGATCGCAATATTCGGGTCTGCGTAGAACCCCGGAAGGACAGGACTTCGCATCTCTACCGCCCTGAAGCTCCAAGTTGCCGTCGAAACGTCGTTGCTGCTTAGCACATATTCTGCGCCAGCCTGCAAGTCCACAACAGTACCCGATGGTGGCGAGACAACAACCCCATCCGCAGTAGAAAAGATTGGAGCGAGATGAGTCATGTCAATCCCAGGCACGATTGGAAATATCACCGATGAGGCATTCGGATCGATGATCGGTGGGACCTTCAGGACCGCGGGATCGGATAAGCTGATATTCACAAATGCTGAAGAGTCACTGGTGCTCCTGCGGCTCGTTTCATGACGGACTGTCATGTCCACTGCTCCATTGAGTGCCGGAGAAAGGGCCAGAGCCGAGGCCCCTAGTATATGGGAGAAGAGAAGCAACGGCCGCATGTCTTGGACTTGGACTTTTTCAGACCCTACAGGGGATGTTGTGGAAAGCCTCGAATGCTAGATCGGGTGGGAAACTCGACCGTGTGCATACATGGCTCGACCTGACATGGGCGCCCCCGTCTTTTAAGCATGTCTCGAGCCCTGGCCAGATGCCGGGCCATGTAAGAACCTACTCGACGACCAGAAGACCCCTCCTTTGGATACTTGATCGTTGACCATAATCTCGTGAGCCGGTCCGTGGCGGGCCGAGTCGTTTTTAGCAGCCATTGACACCTAACAAGCCATGTCAGTCCCTAAAACCCCGCATCTCTAAACTGAACGTAACGCTGCTGCGAAGCTAAATGTTGACTGTTCCTGGGTGCTCCACCAATCACACATGGCTGGCAGTTTCGTGCCATCCTAGCATTCAGCATGATTGTGGTCTAGGTGAAAATATGCACCGTACCTCAGAAGTTGCGTGCTAGACTGACTTGGGGCAACTGGCGAAACAGTAGCCGGTAATGATGACTGCTTTGCCGGCTGTCTTGCCGTTGCCAGTCTGAGGATCCCGCTTATAGACTTTTCGAGGTCTGCCAAGGGGTCAGCCTGAGCCGTGTCAGGACTCACGGAATAGAAGTAGAGCGATCTGGTGATTCACAGATGGAGTAGATGGCAACCACTTGGAGAAGCCTACAAGACTCGACATGTCTCGGATCCAGGCGCGTCTGGCCCGCCCTTGTCTCCGCGATGGGGGATTTCTTGAAGGGCGAGATGACAGATCCAGGCCTACGGTTATCAATGAGTGTAATAGGATCGGTTCTATCGGCTCCAACTCTCTATCATTATGATGAGGAGATAATCAAGGCGGTGTAGTCTGGCAATAGCTAGCCGAGAAGTCAACATCGGCCCGCCTGATCGGAGATTTTGGCGGTTATGACGTTCATAAGCAGGTAATTTACGGCGCAGGCGGCGCGGTGCTGATCTACCTGTTGTGCCTGTGAACATTGGCGGCACAATGGTCAGGGCCCGGCCGATAGCTATTAATTTGACTTGCAAGTTCTATGACACTATGACAGCTGCTTGCGAATCCCGAATAGACAAGCTTTCCCACATGTCCGGAAAGTTGCGGTAGTCGATTGCATCCTGGATGAAGAAAGTTGATACCAAGTTGGGAGGTCCTCAGCAGCCCCAATAAATGCGGTTGCATTTACCCCAGCGATCTACGCAAGATTACTCCAACAAGAAGCTCCACTGATGACAAGTGGGAACTGAAGTTGAGGGGATGAATACTCCGAACCAGGATTTCCTGCAGGCATACGCGTGCCTTCCGTGGGTTCAGCCTGGGAGTACTAAAGGCCCTTCCTACATATCTCTGTTTCCTGAAGCGATTTGCATCTGGGGTTTCTGTGTTCTAGCAGAATACAATATTCTCGATTGAATTACGTAGGTGCACACTTGGCTGAAGCTTGATCGGGTCTGAGGAAGCAGCATGATGACCACACGCTCGAGACCTGGCTGGTCATTCTGGACCTCGAGGTTCCTCGTATTCTTTCATGCGTTATCGAATGCTAGCCCAGTTGACCCGGGTCATATCTCTGCTAGATCGGATCCGCTGACTGTCGACCTTGGATATGCTATATACAGAGGATATCTAGACAATGTCACGGGCCTCAACAACTTCAGGGGCATACAATACGCTGCGCCTCCCGTCGGTAACCTGCGCTGGCAAAAACCTCAACCACCAATAACACAGACTGAACCTATCGTTCTATCCGCCGAGTGGCCTCCGGTGTGTCCGCAGAGTCCGGCCGCGCCCTTTACCCCTTCCCCCACTCCGGATCCCCCGGGGAATGAGGACTGTCTGTATCTATCTGTCATTGCTCCCCCGGCTGCCAAGGAACTCCCCGTACTCTTCTTCATCCACGGCGGCGGCTACGGTAGTGGGAACGAGGCACTCGAGTTTAATGACCTGATGAAGAACAATGGCAACGGCTTTGTCTATGTCAGTATCCAGTACCGCCTGGGCGCCTTCGGTTTCCTGTCATCCGCTGCCGTACATCGTCACGGGGTTGCCAATGCAGGCCTCTGGGATGTCAAGGCTGCCCTAGAGTGGGTGAACAATCATATCGGCGGCTTCGGCGGTGATCCCAGCCGCATCACCATCGCTGGCGAATCTGCTGGCGGAGGCGCTGTCATGACACTCGTGATGGCCGAAGGCGGCACCTGGGGAACGAGGATGTTTCAAAACGCCCTGGCCGCAAGCCCATACCTTCCTCAACAGTACAACTACGACGGCCCTCTCCCCGAGTCTACTTATGCTGGGTTTGCTATTGCCGCTGGGTGCCTCGACGAAAATGCGCCTGCAGGTGACGCTACCGTTTTTGCTTGCCTCCAAGCCACCGACAGCGGGACACTTCAGAAAGCCAACCAGAAGGTCAACAGCGTCGGACGTTATGGCTCCTGGTCATTCCTTCCCGTTACCGATGGCGAGTTTCTGAGGGACTTGCCATCTGTACAACTGCGCAGTGGCTCGGTGAATGGCGCACGTTTCCTTTCGGGGGTAAGCAAGCTCAGAGTCTAATTACCTAAATCATGAGAGATATTCAGACTAAAGCTGATGCGGAGCAGCACAACGCAAACGAGGGAGCTGTCTTCATGCCCGCTGTGGTGGACGAGAGTGCCTTCACCTCGTGGCTGAAGTCTAGCTTCCCAGTAATGAACGAGGAAGAGCTCGACAAGTTGGCAGAGACGTACGCAATTGACCCGATCGTTCCCGGCCAACCTTGGTTTGCAACGCTTGGAGACAGCGGACCGACGGCGCTGAACCAATCCTCTTTCGCCGTTGGATACCAACAGGCTGCCGACAACCTGTTCTCAGAGGCTACTTTTGTCTGCCCATCGTACTGGTTGTCAGACGCGTTCGGACGGTCAGGCGGGAACTCGTGGCACTACCAGTTCTCCGTCCCTCCCGCTCAGCACGCCGGCGACCTGAACGCGTACTGGGTCGCCAACGGTGTCCATCCCGGAGACGGCACACTGACCGAGCATTTCCGTCTCGGCATGCAGAGGATCTGGGGCAACTTTATCATTCGCGATGACCCCAGACTTTCAGATGAGCTCGTCGCCCAGCTCGCTGGAGAAGGTGGCGTCAACGGGAAGTTCGACGCGGCGAGCTCGAGAAGCTGGAAGACCTGGTGCGGCGGAGCTAACGGCTCGCCCATGCTCAACCTCAACATGACTGGAGGCATAGAGGTTACGGCCAACATGACCTACGCCTACGGGGAGACTGTTAACTTAACGCAGTATGCTGAACCTGGTCTCTCCGTAGCATGGAGCCTTGTCGATGCGTACACGTGGGAAGGCGGTAGGGGCAGGCGGTGCGATGTCTTGGCTGAGCTGGGACCCAGTGTGCCAGAGTAGTTGCAGAAGTTGATGGAGATGGCAGTGTTGCTCTAAAGTCAGGACTATACATGATGGCAAGCTCGTCTATTATTATTCGCCATGCCAGCATCAGTTAGAGGCGGGCTGCTCAATCATATCAGCTATGCTATTAATAGCCGTAGCGATTTTCCCCAGCCACTCGTTCGCCGTTGCCAGTTCTCCCTTCTCTAAAGCCTCCAGTACTCCGGGGAATATCACGCCATCATAGCCATACCATAGACCCGGAGCAAAGACCTGCAGATTCATAACTTAGTTCGGCATCGTAACATTTACTTGGTTATTGCATGCTCCACTCACCATGTGCCGGTACCATGGCCTTCCCGGCAGTCCTGCGCCTTTTGGCAACAGAAATAGTCGCTCAATCAACCTGTACTTTGTGTTGATAGACGACAGCGAAGCCTGTTCTTCGTCTGTGGTCGCAGTCGACAAGGCTTTTGCTTTTTGGTCCAGCTTCTCCGCGGCGGTTTGGAAACGACTTATCGACGCATCAATGGAAGTAAAGTCGAGAGAGCAGCTCTTACGCTCCTTCAGTTCCTTCAAGTGCATCTTCAGAGTAGCAGGATAGTGTGCAGCAGTAAAAGGCACCACGGCAGCCTCGGCAAGCCTGGCGACAACCAGTCCCCACAAGCGAGCCATGGCCAAGTGCTTCTTGAAGCCCGGATCTCCAAACTTGTCGACCCAGTAGTAGCTATCATAGTTAGAGTGATAGGGGTAGACGCCTTGGCCTTGTCTGTTGAAGAGCATGTCGATGGAGGGGATACCGAGGTGGTCGAAGAAGACGGTATAGTCGCTCCCCGTTCCCATGAGTGCAAGGCTGGGCTCTGCAAGGCCAGGGTCTGCTAGCTGCTGGTCGCTCAGCCAGTCGTCGTAAACTGACTTTCCTTCATACAGTGGGGATTCGACCACCTTAGCAGCATCTCGGAGGATGGTGTTCAAAAGAGGACTGCCGTTGGCACCGAGAATCCGCCCTCCATTTGTAGACTCATCCACATTGATATCTATTCCAAGATACGTCAGTGCAAGGCTTAGCCAATAGGTCACTAAACTTGTTGACAACTTACACGCTATGGAACTCTCGCTCAGCATCTCGGCGTTGTCTTCTCCCCATTCCGTTGAGCCGACCAACCCGTACTCTTCATTATCCCAGTTGCAGAGGATGCTACAACGGAATTTGTTAGCTACGGTTGCCATACATACTGAGTTTCTCTTCCTCAACGACTTACATCTTCCTAAGCGGCCTCCATCCTTTGGAAAGCAAGTCGCCAAAGCCTCGTGCAACTTCGTTCATTGAGGTAGTGCCAGACACAGGATCGATGGCACCACAGCACCAGGAGTCGTGGTGGTTCCCGAGGACGACGCACTCCTCAATGGTACCCTGGATAGTTCCAACTACATTGTATATCGTGGCATATTTAAAGGTGCCTTGATTTGACAACGAGACTTTCAAAGCACTAGGTCCCGTACAGTACTGGACACCTTCCAATTGCCCAAGCCATTCGCCTCCCATCTCGGAGGGCGAGAGGCCGTGACCATTGAGGGCTTCAAGGAAGGGCTGGGCTTCCGAGTATGAGATAGGGAGCGAGGGGATAGTAGGGATGGCATGCGTGGGATCGCATCTTTTCACATCTCTGCCAGGCAGACTAGGATATCCAGGGGTGGTCGGATCGCCGACAGCAACGGAGAAGTAGTCAACACTACCACGCTGAATGGTCTTTGGATGCCTAGCTGGTCCGTCAGGGAAGTGCTGGTAGCCGTTTCTGGTCGTGTATTCGCCGTCCTCCTGAGGGTCGTTGTACAAAATGACAGCCGCAGCACCGTACTGCTCGGCAGCCCTAATCTTCAGACCACGAAATACTTTGGCATATTTGCAGATGACAATCTTGCCCTTGACCGAGATGCCTTTCGCAGCAAGCAGATCGAAGTCCGCAATAGTGCCAAAGTTGGCATATACGAGCTCGGCGCAGACGTCTCCATTGGCGCCGAAGCCGTGAAAGGCCGGCAGGCCCTTGTCCGGTGACGAAGTTGGGTCCTCTGGGACCTCATCTTCCCTAAGGGTCGCCTCAAAGGCGACTTTTCCATCTGCAGAGAGCAGTTGAAGGGCCTGCGACTCAGGAAAGTTTTGCAGCACTTCGTAAGTGGCCAGCTCGGTGGGGATACCGTACGAACGCCACAAGTCTCTGATCCTTTCGGCGTGAGCCAAATCACCGGCCAGATGAGGTTCTGCCGAGTATAGCTGAGACCAATGCCGAAGTTTGTGCACTTCGGGCGTCCTCAGCATCACCCGTTCAACCTCATCCTGAGATACTGCCATCTTGCTGAAATGTCTGGGCAATGATGCGTGATGCTTTCGCTGTTAGCCTCAACGTCTGGTCGTGGTACAAGATCAGTGGACAGGCGCTAGGCGAACGAAACCATGCCTACCTACCATGCAGTCTACTGTTTCTCAAATTCCTACCCTGCCATTCGGTTGTCCTTGTTCCTTACAAGGCGTGAAGTAGAATCGGCCCCACGCCGACGTCGGCATGCCCCACCGATGAACGGGGATGAAATGTCGAGCTAGTAGGCTTAAAATGACCTGTCTGTCAGCGATCACCAGAGGTGGGTGAGCCATCATCCTACTTAGAAATTGAAGGCGTTTACTAGGAGGAGGATTTTTATATTCTAGTAGCTGTGAACAGTACGGTATTACATTATACAGATTAGTCATGCTGCTATAATAGGTGGATGGACAACCCCAGGACTCATACTTGGACGGTCAGCTCACTCGTCGTTTGTCACAGATCATTTGCGGACGCCATCAGTCATAAGTTTCTGTACACAACCTGTCTCCCTAGAGACTAGTCTGCCGGATATTCTATTGCACCATTGACTTATCCGCACAAATCAATAATAACCCGCATGAACATTCGGATACAGTCAAGGTAGTCGGGGATGTCCACCTTCTCATCCGGTCGCGTGTTGTACTTGCCCCCCGGCCCACACACAATACCCTGCATCCCCAGACTCTTATACAAATGGCCTGCGTCTGATCCGTAGAAGCACGTGGGTGCCAGAACGCCCGTTGGTTGATCTTCTCCACGAACTTGATGGTAGGCTCGGTTGAGTGATTGCACGATCTCGGAGTCTGGCGGTGTCTCAAAAGCAGGCATCGTCGGCTCAAAGCGTTGGTTGAGTTCAAAGGTCATGCCCGGGAACTTTTTGATCACTGCCTCGATGGTCTCCCTCATGGTAGCCATCACATCCTCCTGCGTCTGTCCGGGACCATATCTCGCACTTCCGGCGAGTTTGCAGAAGTCGGAAACCTGGGCAGGCCTCCACTCGGCGAGCTCTTTGCCGAGCGCTCCGTGAGCGATGCCAACTAGACATCTGTTGCACTTCTTGTGCTCCGGACTCTTTGCTCCTCGAAACGTCAAGGCGTTGAGCTTTGGAATCAGTTCGCATGCAGCCATGATGGAATCGGCCGCCTCCTCCTTGGCTGACATGTGACGTGTGACACCGATGAGGTTGATCTCGAAAGTCAACGCCTCGGCGTGCATGGTGATGGCCCGGATATCAGATGGCTCGCAGTTGATGAAGTAGTCCGCCTTAATCCGACCCTGCTCGATGAGAGCCATTGTGCCCACGCCCCCTTGCAGCTCGCCCACGACATATGTCAATGTTACATCCGCGCGTGGCTGCCAGCCCCAGGCCTTGAGGGTTTCGACAGCGCAGTAGTAGGCCGCACAGCCTGACTTCATGTTGCTAACACCGATGCCGTAAATAAAGTTCTCGTCGATCTTGCCCTCCCACGGGTCGACCGTCCAACCCTCAGAGACTGGGTTCGTGTCCAAATGGCCATTGAAAAGCAGTGTCTTGGCTGGTTGAGCAGAGGCCTCGCCCTGTCCTCTGCCTCTCCAGACACCGACTGCGTTCTGGCGCTTGCCGTTGTCGAAAGGATATACAGCGGCATCGAGACCGATCTCTTTCATGCGCTCGACCATGAAATTTGATGCCTCGATCTCTCCATCGGTCTGCGAGTAGCTCTTGATCTGGACGAGCTTGGAGAGAAACTGGAGACACTTGGTCTCGTCAATCTCAGGAAATTGTGCCATCTGGTGTGTGCTTCTGGTATTGTTGATGCTTCACTCAATGCTCAGGCTTCGACTGTTGCGGCCTTCTCTAGAGTATGTCCGATCAATGGCATGTGCTCCAAGGAACCGGGGGCTATCGGCCGATAATCGCACTTTGCCGATATATATTTCTCTTCCTGACAAGTCTCTGGCGTGGGATCGACCTTGGAAGCAAGCTAACGAAGCGGGCATCCCTGCAAGCCTAGAGCCAATATGCGCCCCAATGCTTAACAGGCTACTAGCGTTCGGTGATAGTCCGTGTTATTCCCCAAACTGCTGGAGGAAGCCCTCCAGATAAGAATCGAGTGTCTGAGCCGGCAACAAGACCCGAACCGCATCCAGTTACTGTATTGTACAATAGATAAGCTGCTCGGGGACCCATTCCGCTGAGCGCGGCGGTAGGACAATAAGTACCCGCGAGGGAGTCACTCCGGTGGTTGTTCCTCGATACGCAGACAAGTCAAGCAACGTGCTCGCAGCAGACACTGTCGACCCCTGTTCCGGACTCCTCTTTCCCCAGAAAATTACGTTTTCGTTTCTCTGCAGACAATGTCCGACACCATCCAGGCGGCGCCGGCCCCGCGGGAACACATGGCCACCTCCGACGCCGAGGCGGCCCTGAAGGGCCAGAAAGCCGACGAAGGCTACGAACTCTTTCAGGAGGCAAATCCGGAGGCTTTCACGCCTGAGCAAGGCGAGGCAGTGCGTCGAAAGATCGATCTTCACTTGCTGCCCCTCATGTGCTTCCTGTACGGCCTCAACTATGTCGACAAGGTTGCCATGGGATGGGCTGTCCTCTTCAACTTTCGAGGAGACCTCGGCCTCGTCGGTACAGAGTATTCCTGGGCGAGTAGCACCTTTTATTTCGGGTACCTGGCTAGCCAGCCATTTGCGAATTATATACTACAGCGGTACAAGACCGCCAAGATCCTGAGTTGGTCAGTGATCTGCTGGGGAGTTCTGATGCTGGGGTAAGTTGGCTTCACTCCACCTCTACAAAATTCTCCTCCTAACACATTACAGTCACCTCGGACTTAAGAACTTTGCTGGACTGATGGTAATTCGGTTCCTACTTGGCGTGGCAGAGTCTGTGGTGACACCCGGCTTCGTGATGTATACCTCGATGTTTTACACCCGCCGGGAGCAGGTCATGCGCACCATGCTGTGGGCTGCCATGCAAGGACTCTTCTCCATAGTCTCTAGCTTGCTCTCCTTTGGTCTGGGTCACATCACCAACACGGCTCTGAAACCCTGGATGTACATCTTCCTCGTCCTGGGCCTGCTTTCGGTTATATGTGGCTTCTTGTGGCTCTTCTTCATGCCGGAGACCCCTAACAAAGCTAAGTTTCTCAGCCATGAGGAGCAGGTCATCGCGGTCCAGCGTGTGGCTTCAAACATGATGGGTATCAAGGGATACGAGTGGAAGGGATACCAAGTCTGGCACGCCGTCCGTGATCCCAAGACCTGGTTTATCCTATCTTTTGTCTTGTTCACGCAGCTGCCCAACGGTGGGCTTACAAGCTTTGGTTCACTCGTCATTTCCGGGTTCGGTTTCGACGCTTTCAAGACGCTCCTCATCGGCCTTCCTTCGTCGGTGGTTAGTGCCGGCAGTATGGTTGTCTGGGGATTCTTCTCCCTCAAGTACGGCAACCTCAGGACACTTGGCATGACCGTGCCGCTGCTGCCCGCAATTGCTGGTATTGCTGCCGTTTACGCGACCCAGAACACAGGAGCCAACAAGTACGGTCGCGTATTTGCTTATTGGCTCATCAACTCTTATGCTGTGACTGTAAGCATGAGCACGGCCACGTCCAAGAAGATCTGGTCAACTAACACATCTCTAACACAGTGGCCCTTTGTCCTGACCATCGTCGGCCAAAACGTTGCTGGTCACACTAAGCGTGCCGTTACCAACACGATGCTGCTCGTTATCTTCGGGGCCGCCAACATCGCCGGACCCTTCCTCTTCCGAGACCAGGATGCCCCGAAATATGTGCTCGCGATCACGACAATCTTGGTCTTTTTCTGCATTGCGCTTCTGTCGGGTATCCTGCTGCGTGTCTACATGGTGGTCGAGAACAAGCGCCGAGACCGCCGCTATGGGCCGGTCGACAACCTCGAGGAGAAACTGGACGGTATGCGTCTTGGTATGCACGACAAGACCGACCTCGAGAACCCCGACTTCCGCTACGTTCTGTGATGAGATCGAATCTGGCGTTGCATCAAATGGTAACACTGATAACTGCGTCTTCATGATATTTTAGAGTTTGCCACATAGTAGTAGTACAAACACCAGATCTTCATATGACACCACTACCTCACGACTGATTGCACTTGACTGCCTTGTGAAAGGATCCCTTAACCTTAGACACACATATACGACCCAACGTACGTGCCAAAGTTGACATTGCCAGTTGCCCCAGTCGAGTCACTGTTACACTTGTCGACGCCCTCGGTCGGTGATACGAGCTTGGAGCAAGCTATGTCCTGAAAGAAGAAGCAAGTTCCAGATTTTTTACCGTCTCCCCTATCAGTGTAGAGCTGATTCATGTTCCGTTGGAATGTCTCCCAAGAAGGAAGACAATTCAAGGCCGAGTGCTGAAATGAGACTGAAGAGGCGAGATGGAATAGAATAGAGGAGCCCGTTGGCGTCCACATTACTTTACTATTTGGGCCAGAAGGATGAAATGCTCCGGGGATCAAGATATATGTCCAGGTGCTCCTTCCACCTCAACCCTCGTTCCTTCTATTTCATGCCTCTCACGATTCCGAAGCAGCCGTCATCGGCCTCTTCGGGAGGGCTATGTCTCCCAAATCCCTTCCCAAGACATCTGGTCTTCCCTCGACCGAAATTCCAGCCGCGCTCACTCTTCTCCATTTCAACCCATCCCATCTACCACTCAACCCAAAGCCGGCCAGGTCACCAAGGACCATGACCACGATGGCTCCCGGGCAGCGCCAGGACCAGAGCAGCCTCCTCCGCCTGGCGCTGTGCCGCCACAGAGCCGCCGTCGGCTGGTCCGTCCTGATGGCCATCAGCGTCATCTTGGTCGGCTACTCGCAGGCTCTGCTCACCTCGCTCATCTTCCACCCGGAGTTCAGCAAGATCTTTGGCGACCTGTACCTTGACGAATACGACAGCGACAGCTACGACGCCGTGCACAAACGGATGCCCACGAACTAGCTGATGGGGATCCAGATGGGCGTCGTCGGCAGCGCCATCGTCGGCTCGCTGAGCTGCGGCCTGCTCAGCTCCCGCGTGCCGCCGCTCAAGTGCATGGGCTTCGCCGTCATCGCCTTTTGCGGCTTCAGCATCATCAACTTCTTCGCCGCGTCGCGCGAGGCCCTCCTGGTTGGGTCCATGCTGCAGGGCGTCCCCGCCGGCATGTTTGCCACCATCACCATGAACTACGCCGCCGACATCTGCCCGCCGAGCATCAAGGGCTACCTCACGAGCTACGTCAACCTGTGCTGGTATATCGGCCAGGTTCTCTCGTCCGGGGTCCTGTTCGCCATGGCGGACGTCCGCGGGGAGTGGGCGTACAAGATCCCCATCGCGCTGCAGTGGCTCCTGCCCGTCCCCGTCCTGCTGGGCTGCTGGTTCGCCCCGGAGTCGCCCTGGTGGCTGATCCGGCACAACCGCCTCGACGACGCCGCCAGCTCGCTGGCGTTTCTGACGCCCGACTGCGAGACGATGAACGAGATACGCGAGCAGGTGGAGCAGATGTTCCAGACCATCAGGGCAGAGTCGGTCAACATGAAGATCCAAGGGACGTACATGGACTGCTTCCGCGGACACAACCGCCGGCGCACTCTGCTCGCCGTCATCTGCTCTCTGAGCCAACTCGTGGTTGGGTTCGCCATTGCAAGCCAGGTTGTTTTCTTCCTCATGATGGCCGGTATACCGGAAGACAAATCCTTTGCCATGAACTTTGGTGAGCAGGCCACCCATGCAGATTGCCTTCTAGAATTCTGGATGGACTGACTGTACGGCTGTAGCAAACTCGTGCGTGATCTTCGCGGGAGGTTTAGTCTACTGGTTGGCACAAGCCTACACCTCCTACCGCCGGATCTTTCTGGGAGGCACTGCCGGCATGTTCCCCATCTTGGCCTGCACCGGCTGCTTGGAGATCACCTACCGCCTCGGTATCTTCAACTCTGCCAGAAGGTCTCAAGCCGGCCTGCTCCTCGCCTGGTCCTTTGTCTTTGGTATGGGGTTCTTCCTATCTAGTCCTTCCTGAACTCTCATGCGCAAATGGGTGTTGATTCACTGACTGACTATTTCCCCTTGTCTACTACAATAGGCGCGACGATCGGCCCCGTGACCAACTCGATCGTCTGCGACGTGACGGCGCCCGTGATCCGTGCCAAGACGCTGTCCCTTGCGCGCGCGGCCTACGACTTCATGAACCTGGTGCAGGCCGCCGCGGGCCCGTACATGCTCGACGCGGGGCACGCCGACCTGCGCGGCTTCGCGGCGTTCCTCCCATCGTCGTGCGCGCTCGCGCTCTTCGTCTGGGCGTACTTCTGCCTGCCCGAGACGGACGACATTCCCACCGACGTGCTCGACGCCCTGTTCGAGGCCGAGGTCTGCGCCCGGAGGTTTCCCGATCAGGCGGCGCGGCTGAGGGACGGGCTGGAGATCGAGAGCAGTGCCGTGATCAGAGGGAGGAGGAGGGGGGCCAGGGGAGGAGAGGATCCGGAGAAGAAGGGCGGCGGCTGGTGGGGGTGGGCTGGAGGTCGGCGGAGGAGGCAGAGGGAGAGGACGCAGGGGGGTGGGGAGCTGGCGTTGGGGGTAGAGTCGATTGGGAGGTTTCCGTCACTTGTCCCGGGGTTCGAGGCCTCGTAGGCGAGATGATCGGTGTGTGCTGCAGTAGAGTTAGACTGTATGTCTTAGGAAAAGCATTGTTTGGTTTTGCCAACTGGCAGTGCGAAGAGCGAGCGAGCTTGACTGCTCGGGGCTGATGTGTGATTGTGAATTCCCCGATGGCTTGCCATGAGCCATGTGTCTATCTATTAGTCTATGTGGTATCGCTGTCTATCGGCGTACGTGTTGACTGATTCGTCTGTCTATGTCATCTTCCTTTGTGTAAGAAAGGGTCCCAAAACACCGAAGCCATCCCATTACACCATTATCCCAATGCTTGTAGTAGAAATTTACAAACGCCAGCGCTGTGTGTGTGTAGCAAAATCCCAAAGAGATAAAACGCCATGTAAACAAACCCCCATCTCCCAAACGAAAAAAATCTAAAAACTGAACAAGGCACTCCTCCGCTTCCCAAAGGGATAGACCAGCAGCGCGCTCAGGAACAGGCCGACGGTGATGCCGATGGCGACCTGGATGACGCTCAGCAGCACGGCGAAGGCGACGCTGTTGACCATGCCGCTCTCGGGGCTCGGCGCGCCGCCGCTGCCCGTCGTGTTGTGCGTGATCTGGTTGGCCGTGTCGATGCTCGACAGCAGGCTGCCGTTGGCGGCGAGCCCGGAGGGCACCTGCACGAAGATGGCGGGGAGCATGGCCGCCGCGGCGAGGCTGTAGCCGATGACCTCTGCGCTGCCCGGGGCGCGCTTCTCGGCCTTGGCCTCGTCCTCGGCCTCGGCCGTCTCCGTCCCCGGGGGTCGTTCGCCGCCGAGCTCGTCGTCGTCGGGCGTCGCGGCGCCGCCGCTGCTGCCGCCGACGGCCTCGAGGTCGGCGCTCGAGTAGGAGCCCCGCGAGTGCAGCTTGTAGAACTCCCTGCGCGACTGCTGGCGGCGGTGGTGCGCGGGACGGTGCCTCGTGCGCCGGCGTCGCCACCAGCGCCGCAGGCGGGCGGCGCGGGGCCCGAGGTGGCGGGCCCAGAGGGCGCAGAAGGCGCGCTCGAGGTGCCGGCTCAGGCGCGAGTAGAGGTTGGCCAGGACGCCGACGCACAGGGCGCCGAGGGTGCTGGCGATCTGGGCGTTGTTGTTGAAGTAGGTCGAGGCGTAGGTGTTTGCGGCGAAGCCGGCGACCGAGATGACGAGCATGACGGGGATCTGGCGCCACTTGGCCTGGTTGACGATGCACAGGCAGACGGTGAAGAGGGGCACGAAGAGGAAGTACCAGGGGCGGCCGAGGGGCGCGGAGCACTGCGTGTCCGAGGTGGCGCTGCTGTCGATGGTGCCGTAGATGGTGGCGCCGATGGTGATGCCGTAGCCGAGGAAGAGGGTGTAGATCATGGCGTAGACCATGCGGATGGAGCCGGCGACGATGTTGTGCGACTGCAGCTCCAGCGAGGCGCAGAGGACCATGTAGCCCGGCAGCAGCAGGGCGATGGAGGACTGGGCCAGGGCGGAGAAGCAGAAGACCTTGCCGCCGCCGATGGAGCCGAAGGCGCGCGCGAGGAAGGTGGTGATGACGGCGGCCGAGATCTCAAACACGTTGGCGTAGAGCTCGGAGGAGGGGGCGACGAGCAGGGCGAGGGCGCCGACGATGCAGCCGAGCAGGAAGGCGACGGGCATGTCGACGAAGCGGCCCTGGAAGGCGAAGGGCGCGACGGTGGCCGAGGCGAGCCCGTAGAGCGGGATGCGCAGCCAGGTGCTGAACTTGTCCCGGCGGCCGCTGACGGCCTCGAGCTTGACGATGGCCTGGTCGACCGAGATGCGGTCGTGCACGACCTCCTTGTAGATGCCGTGCACGTCGAGCAGGCGGCCGAGGTCGACGCCCTGCGGGGCGCGCACGAGCTTGACCTCGGCGGTGTGGGTGCTGCTGTCGTCAAAGGAGATGAGCATGCAGCCGGGGATGTAGAGGAACTGGCACTCGATCTCGAGCACGCGGGCCGACATGCGCAGGTAGTCCTCGAGGCGGTGGGTCGGGGCGCCGAACATCATGAGGGCGCGGCAGAGGCGGATGAGGTAGCGGTGGCGGCTGAGGACGTGGGCGATGTGGATGGTGATGCGGATCTGCTCCTCGTCGCGGCGGGCGGTGCGGGGGCTGGCGGTGCCGCTCGCGGAGGAGGAGCCGCCGCCGCCGCCGCCGCCGACGCCGAAGAGGCTGGACCGCGAGCGCTTCATCTTGGGCCGCTGGTGCTTGAAGCGCTCGCCGGCGGCGGCGCCGAACTCGGTCAGGCCGGGGGTGCTGAGCATGGTGGAGGACTCGACGAGGCCGGCGATGCCGGTGGCGGACTGCGAGTGCTTGTGGCTGCGGTACCCGGAGAACAGGCCGCTGTGGCGCTTGGGCGTGGTGGTGCCGGAGGCCGGGGAGGACGGGCGGGACGGGCGGGGCGTCTCGATCGGGGTGGTCGGCTCGCTGTGGCCGGGGCTGGGGCTGCCGTTGCGCGAGGGACCGCCGGCGCCGGCGCCGGCGCCGGACTCGTTGTAGAGCTTCAGCAGGGACGCGAGGATGCCGCCGTTGTACTTGCTCGGGGCCGGGACGTACTCGTGCTCGTGGTCCGCGAACTGCTGCCGGCCGGTGGGCGTGGTCTGCCCGGAGCGCAGGCCGGCGTCGTACTTGAACTGCGAATCGGGGGCGAGGCTGAGCGCGCCCGGGCGCTTCTTGGAGGAGGAGGACGACGACGAAGACGAGTGGTTCTTGGTGGTGGCGTTTCGCCGCGAGTGCGCCCTGACGAGGCGCTCGGCGGCGGCGCGGGAGTTGGCGCGGGCCCTGCCCGTGGCGTAGACGGCCTCGTCCTCCTCGGTGTCGGGGGCGTCTCCTCGGTCGAGCGAGGTGCGGCGCGAGGTCGGCGCGGACCAGTGCTTCTCGACGCTCTCGGCCAGGCGGTCGGCGCGCTCCTTGGCCTCGCGGGAGGACTGCTCCTGGCGGTTGCGGCGGGGGAAGTAGGAGGGCTCGGGCTCGGGCAGCACGAGCTGCGGCGGCGACAGGATCTTGCTGATGGCCTTGGACAGCTCCTCGTGGTCGACGGGGTCGTCGCGCCGCAGGGAGATGTCCTCGGCGCCGGGGGTCGAGCCCGTGCTCATCGTGCCGGCGGCGGCGACGTTGGGGCTGCTGAAGTAGTCGAACTCGGGGGACTGGCGGCTCTGGCCGTCGCTGCTGGAGAACCCGACCCTCTTCTTCTCCTTGCCCTTGGTGGTGGTGGTGCTGGCGGCGGCGCCGGGTGCGGGAGGTGTGCCGGCCCCAAAGGGCGAGTTCTGGTCGCTCATGGCGGGCAGGCGACCGCTGAGCGGCCGACGATCAGCGAGTGTGGGCAGGTCAGGTCGACTGGCTGGGACCGAGAGGACGGTTTCGGTGTGGTGTGAAGAAGGGACCAATGGGTTCTTTAGCCACGAGCGAATATCATCTAGTGCGTGATTTTGGCGGTTGGTAGGTTTTCGGCGGCACCGCTCTCGTTCAGGGCACCGCTTTCAACACCAAGGATTTCTCGAGTGTCGATCAGTAGAGGAGGACTACGGTACAGTTGGCAGTTGGATACTTGGGGGGGCAGTTGAAGCTGCAAGAAGCAGCTGTGTCCTCCTTCTCCCACAGGGTCTTGTGGGAGGGTGAGGATGGGCTTTATCTGACGCGCACATGCACTCGATCCGGACACACGGGGGGACGGACAATGGCTGGCTGGCAAACTGGGAATGGGAATGGGAATGGGAATGGGCAAGGGGAATAGGACCGACCGCTTTCCTTGCGTCATCTGTAGTGGAGCACCGAGAGAGAGAGAGACAACCTGATACCTGATGGCCAAGCAAGCTAGGTATCTACGGAGGAGTACAAGTAGCAAGCGGTTTGCCATGGCCATGGAGCAGGAGAGGAGCAGGAGAGGAGCATGAAGCGGTCCCAGTCAGTCTCCATCGGGATGGGATGAGCCAGACTCTCAACTCTGCACTACTTGTACTTGTATCAGCAGAGCAGAGGAGAAAGCGGGCTTTAAGCGGGGAGACCAACGAGGTCCACTGTCCGCTTGCAAAGCCGGCCGGGAGGGCGAGGAGGCGAACAAGGTTGGGAATGTCTGATAAGGGCGTTTACTAATTAGGGAACGGATGGCGGTGGTTTGGTGTTGGTCCGGGTTTGGTCCGGGTTTGTGTGGTGGGCGTGTGGGAAAAGGCGAAAGAAAAAAAAAGGACAAAGGCTACAACGCCAAACCAAAACAGTCATCATAATACCAGAGTACAAGCAGCTTGACTCGTACTCCGATCTCAACAAACCAAACAGGCCAAGATCGGAGGTTTTTGCTCTGATTCATCCCTCCATCCAATCATCCAATCACCCAATCCACCGCCCGTGAGACACGATTGCGTCAATTGACTTGCATTGACACGTGCAAGCCCAGGTACAAGTCATCTGGCATCTGGCATCTGGCATCTGGCATTTCTTTTCCTGTCGGAAGCGTTCCTTTTGTACAACGAGCAGATAAAGGATGGTCGCACACAGATCTTGCAGTCCCGAATTCTGCAGTGCAGGATCTTTTGTCTCGGGCTTGATTGGGGAGATCGAGAGAATTCGATGGGTGGTGTGCCAAGCTGCAAGTTCCCACAGTTTTGGGTTCCGCCACCGCCGCCTTCTGGAAAGCTCCAGCACTCGGGTACCTGGCAGGCCGCCTGCCAACACGCTATGAGTGCAGTAGTTACAGCACCCGGCAGGCTACAGCAAGTGCTGCAGCGAAAAAGTTTTCACCGCCGTCGCTGCGACCGATCTCGTATCAGCAATCCATTGATCCCTCCGTCGATTGGATCTGGTCTGGAATCGATGATCCAGTACAATACTTGTACAGACGCACACTGCTGGGCCCAATGCTAGGGTAGCACTCAATCTCATGCTTCCCATCTCCATTCCACGCGCCCGGGTCCGGTTATTTCTGCAAATGGCCCAAGCCATCCATGCCTGTGACTGGCTGGGTACGGCTACAAGTACAAGTAGGTAAACATCCCTGCCCTGGCCGGCTTTCCCTAAACGGGGCATCCCGATAAGCCTCAACACGTACGTGTCCGTACAGCAGCAGCAGCAGCAGCAGCAGCAGTGCAACAGCTATCCGGTAGAAGCTGATAATACAAGTACCATCGATGATCGCTGCTCCTTTTCCTTCCTTGTTTCAAAACCCCCACCAGACGTCTCCAGTGCCCGCTTCTGTGGGTGCAATCTTTCACATGTCACGATGTTGCTGCCCAGTCTGTCTTGGTACCAGATCCCGGCCTGCGCACCCGTCCTCTCTCGCATCAGTCTCAGGGGCTGCAGCCCAATCACACCTCGGTCATCAGACGAGACGAATGAGGCTCAAATACCTGATAACAAATCACACACTGTCCACAGAAACACGCACGTTTCTACAAGTACCACGGCCCTGGAACACTCCCTGGACGATGGGCATCCAGACTAGCAGGCGTCCATGCCGGTAGCAATTTGACCGCCTCTGAGATGGAGATCAAACTAACACTCCCTCATCGCCATCAACTCCTACCCATCAGTAACCCCAGTACAAGTACCACTACCTAGAGCTTCCCAACGGCATGCTCCGCCGCGAGTCTAGGCCATCCCCTTCTGTGGGTATCGTGGACCAGAGCCAGCAACCCGGCCCGGTGGAGATGCCCGCGCCAAGCGCCGCCCTCCTCGACCCACGCTTCTCTAATGCTGCCTTACGAAGCCCGTCTGAGCCATTCTCCATATATAAAATAGCGCTCCCTCCCTGTCCAGATCGATCTATTGATAGAAAGTCTGGCGGCTCTCCGACCCGCCCCCAATGGCGAGCCGCCCACGGCCAGCAACCTGCTAAAGGACCAGCTTCATGCCATTGCATGGCCTGCTGTCTCTTGGTCCGAAACCCGAGACAGCCTCTCAAGAACTTACGGCATTACCAACATCGATCCAGATGACACTGTGTCCTAGTCTTAGCTCCCCTAGACGAGGAAACAACCCGTTTGCAATGAATGCTTGGTGAATTTCATCAGGAAGTAAACGGGCCCATTCTTCTCCAAATCTGGTTTCCACCCAGTCAGCTCAGCCACGCCCTCACCGCAGGCTCCGGATTCAAGCTTCTCAGGCCGGCCCACAGCTCCGGTAGTTCCGGCAACAGCGGCCACCGGGGCGTCTCGGGAAGCGGGTCGAAGCTCGGGATGTTGAAGACGGCTCCGATCAAGGCGGCCTCGATGTCGAACGAGACTAATTTCTCCTGATCCAAGATGCCTGCAACATCAAAGTGATGCCCTCCCAAGATCAGAAGCGCCCTTTGACATTCTTATGAACATGCAATGTGGAGCATCTGTCTCGAACCATGTCCAAGTTCCGTACAAGCTGGCTGCTTGCTTGTAGTCTCAATGATCGGAAGGCCCAAAAACAAGCTTGAGTACACAGATCAGATACGAGGTCCACATGAGTAAGACGAAAGAAGCTCAACTACAATTTTTATCCATCTATCGGCTGTCGCATTTTTGCTGTCTCGCCGTGTCTGCCAAATTCGGCAGTGCAGAGGAACCGTGCTTCAAGTCAAGAGCTGTGTTTGCTGGGACCCTTCAGAATCTATACACCCCCCGGTCGGCAGCTCAATTTACAACAACGCATGCTTGCGCGCGTGTGAAAACCAGGGGCGCCAGGTTTCTGCCTCTCAAGGGCACGTCAGATGGCAAGATCAAGCCACTCGGACATGCCCCCGCCGCTATACTGCTCGCCGCCAATCTTGCCGCCCTCCACCGTGCCAAACCATTTGGCCAGACCCTTGGCGATGGGGAGACTAGGCGAATCTCCGTGGTTGGTGAAGTTTATCCGGTATTTGCCTCCCTCCTCCCCGGCGTCAAAGGTGAGTGTGAAGCCGAGGGGCTGCGGCTGGAACCCCGTGGGAGGGTACTCGGCGCCGTTGCCCCAGGGGCGGATGGAGACAACATCTTCGTCAAGGCTGGCTAGTATGACCTTCCCGTGGACCGACAGCCACGCGTACTTGAAGTATCCATCGGGCCCTTTGTACGCTTCGATGGCGCTGAAGACGAAGGGGCCAAACTCGCCTTCTACGGCGTACCAGTTGAGCCACGCGGGCAAGGTGTTTCCCCAGTTCTGTGTTTTTTTTTTATGAGTATTCAAGACACCTTTCACCACCTCGGGAGGTCTTGGACGCGACGTACATGATCGTGATATCCGCCGCCATTCGTAAACGAGATTGCCTTGTCGCCTACAGTGACGTGTGCCACCGAGCGACCGGCGGGCATGGAGACAGCCCACCCCATACCGGCGACGTTCATCAAGTCGGCCTCGGAATCAGCGGCTGGGCGGACAGCACTCCGCGGTCGGGACGTCTACAAAGTTTCGGTCTATTATTAGAGACGACAAAACACGGGATCATCAAAGTACCGGGGGGGGGGGGAAAGGGAACGCTCACCGAGGTGAGATCAACCACTCCGTGGATGTCCTTGTCGGGGACGTCGAATGTGAGGGTGAAGCGAGACAGGTCCTCGGCGCCCGCGAAGCCGGAGCCGGAGCCCACCCAGAGCCCCGACGCTCCTTCGCCCCGCTCGTTGATGACGGCCGACTCCGCCGGGACCACGGCGTCGTAGCCCGTGCCGTCCTGGAAGCGCGCGTGGAAGATGAACCAGCTGGTCGTCGGCAGCTCGAGCCCCCACGCGGCGGGGCTGGCCGTCATGAACCAGGCCGCGACGCCCTGGTCCCCGGACGGCGAGCGGGCGTCAAAGTACCACCACTCAAAGTCGGTCGCGTTGACGAGGCTGATCTTGGCTCCGTCCCAGGGGCCCTCGGAGCCCTTCGTGACGAACCTTGCGTCCCCGGCCTGCGGCTCGGGAGGCACGACCACGCTCCTCGGCTCCCAGCAGTTCTTTGCAAAGCCCCCTATACACCCTGCGACGCCGAGGAAGGCCTGTGGTAACATCCTGTACCTTGAAAAGAAAAAAACTGGGGATTGGCTGGAATCTCTGGCTCTCGGGAATGGGTTGCCAAAACCAAAAGGTCTATCTCATGCTGACGCTCGTCTCGTCTAGTGAGTGATATCCTCATCCTTTTCAATCGTCCTTGTCTCTGTGCGAGAATCCCCACTTCCCCGTGGGGTCATATCTCCCGATCCCCCGCGGGACGTCGCTCCCAGCTTCCGCAGCTTCAACTGGATGATGGAACACGCGGCTACGAGCAGCACGGCCCGGAACGTCAAGTGGCCGGTTCCGGACGACAAGTCCTGGTGTGCTTAAGAATTAGCCATCGGTTCGTTGAACCTAGTGACAGGGGAGTATGCGTTACATAAACCCCGTACAGAACGACTCGAGGAGCATTTCAACATTACAAAGTATGTAAGCATGACTAGTAATGTCAGACATAGATACAGAGTTAGCCATCGAGGCATCCTGCGGAGGCTCTGCTATTGCATCAGTTTTTCGAGTCCGTACGACAAAGGGCGATACTGGGATATAAAGAGAGCATAAGCAAAGCCACAGAAATGTAGCCTCATATAGGCGATGTGAAAATCCACAAGCCTGAGGATTCCGGTCACCATCAAACAAAGTGAAAAGCAGCCAAGCTGGCAATGTACATTAGGCGCGTCAGCGGACTCATGATTAAAAGGTTCTTTCTTTAGACTGCCAGATGAATCGACTGGGACTTTATGCAGGTCATTTTACCGTACCCCGAACAAAATTTACCAGTACCCCGAGTAGGTCTCCAAGATATCATGAGAAGGACAAAGACAACAACCGACACCCCAACACCGAAAAAGAAAAGGCACCCAACCGCCCATTTGGGCTTACTCATCCGCCTCGTTCTCGTCGGAGGGCTTGCGGCGACACAAACAGGCGGTCTTGCCCGAGATGCGGGCTGTGACTTCTGCCGGCCCTTCGCCGGCGCCAGCCTCCAGCTCCTCGAGGGCCTCAGGAGCGCCCTCCGCGCCAGTAGTGTTGGCAGCACCGGGGAATGCGGTGGCGATGGCGGTATTGACGGCGGCGGCGACGTTCTCTCCAGCCCAGGCGACCGCAGAGTTGGTGGCCGGGCCAGCCTCAGCAATGGCGGCCGTAAGGCCGGCGGTGATGATGTTGCTGGCGGCGGTGACGGCGGTGGTGATCCTGTCAACGATGGCAGCAAGACAGCGTCACCGGCGGCAGCCCCGGCGACGGCTTGCGCTGTACCGCCGCGGCGGGCGGCCCACACGGCAAGAGAGCCACGGCCACGTCAATCCCAATGTAGGTGCCGATGGTACCGGCCTTCCCGCTGCTGTCGTCGCGGGGGACGAGGATGACGGGGATGGGGGCCATTTTCGATTGTTTCTTAAAAAAAAAAAAAAAAAGAAATCCAAGGGAACAGAGCAGGGGGGCGGGCGGAAAGCGGGCGTAAAGGGACCGGAAGCAACGGAAATCGGCAAGACGAAAGGCCTTTTTTTTCTTTTTTCTTTTTTTTTTTTTTTTTAAGAAACAATCGAAAATGGCCCCCATCCCCGTC